>NC_050609.1:1818181-2121212 GCF_014743375.2 Drosophila subpulchrella | reverse complement strand
CAAGCTGACCATCTGTGACACAGTGGGCTATGGCGACCAGATCAACAAGGACGACTCGTTCAAGGCGGTGGTGGACTACATCGATGCCCAGTTCGAGAACTATCTGCAGGAGGAGCTAAAGATCAAGCGATCGCTGGTGACGTGCCATGACAGCCGCATCCACATCTGCCTGTACTTCATCTGTCCCACCGGACACGGCCTCAAGTCGCTGGATCTGGTGTGCATGAAGAAGCTGGACAGCAAGGTGAACATCATTCCGGTGATCGCCAAGGCGGACACCATTTCCAAGGTGGAGCTGCAGCGATTCAAGGCGAAGATCATCCAGGAGCTGAACACCAATGGAGTGCACATCTATCAGTTCCCCACCGACGACGAAACTGTGGCCGAGACGAACACCAGCATGAACTCACACATTCCCTTCGCCGTCGTCGGCAGCACGGAGTTCATTAAGGTGGGCAACAAGCTCATCCGCGCCCGCCAGTACCCCTGGGGTACGGTGCAGGTTGAGAACGAGACGCACTGCGACTTTGTAAAGCTGCGCGAGATGCTGATTCGCACCAACATGGAGGACATGCGCGAGAAGACGCACACGCGGCACTACGAGCTGTATCGGCAGAAGCGACTGGAGCAGATGGGATTCAGCGATGTGGACAGCGACAACAAGCCGATCTCGTTCCAGCAGACATTCGAAGCCAAGCGCTCCAATCACCTGGCCGAGCTGCAGTCCAAGGAGGAGGAGGTGCGCCAGATGTTCGTGCAGCGGGTCAAGGAGAAGGAGGCCGAGCTAAAGGAGAGCGAGAAGGACCTGCACGCCAAGTTCGAGAAGCTAAAGCGGGACCATGCCGAGGAGAAGCGCAAGCTGGAGGAGTCGCGCAAGGCGCTCGAGGAGGATTACCTCGACTTCCAGCGGCGCAAGCAGCAGTTGGCCACCGCCCACCACACGCTCACCCTTGGCAAGAGCAAGAAGAAGTAGAATCCGGCGCCGCCGCCGAGCAATGTATTGAGAATTCTGTGCGGTTCGCTAATCCCAAAGTAATTATTGCTTTCTCATCTCGTTGTCTTTCATTTGTACTATTAAGTTTACTTCAAATATTAACATATACACAACTACACGCATATGTACGCAGACATATATGATTATGTATTTACAACTAACGAATAAATCGAACTTAGTATTTTAACAAGGTAAACTAGGGGAGTTTTATTTGAATTTAAAGGTATCGTTGAAGTAGTGATTGCATTTTCTTCTGGCTAAATGTCCTGGAGTATGTTGAAGCCATGAATAATAGCTCAAACCATTTTTATCAAGGACTACATTGCTCTGTTAGATTTTTATTAAATTTATTCTTCATTACTAGCCATTTTAAATGACCTTTTGGAACCCTTAGTGATATGAATTTTTATAAAAATCACCTTAGTATTTTGAAGTTTAAATATTTTTGTTATTGTACGCTAGCTTAAATTTTAATGGTTTGGAATTTTTTATTAATCACCGAAATGTTTTGTGATTTGTATTTATTTTTAGTTTACGCTTAAATTTTGAATTTTGCAATAGGCGGGATAATTTAGTAGGGTGGCTGTAGTGAGACCATATTTAGCTAATTTCGTTTTCCACCACCCGACCACACTAATTCGTACGCAAAAAAAAAGTTGTGGAACAAATTAAAAACGCAATAATAGAATCACCACAGCAAATTCAACAGAACTATAGAGACCTATAGTTCGGAATCGAAACGAAAGCAATTAACCGTGTTCAACGTAGAGTACAGATCGTGAAAGTGGGTGTATCTGTTGGGAAAAGTGAGACACCCCTTTGTGTTTTGTTTTTTTTTCGTTATAAATTTTGTTTGTTGCTTGGATTGGATTACGATTTGATGGTAAGGGAGGGGACTAGCGACAGGGGAGCTCCCAAGTGATTTTCCATAATAAGCTTCGAGTGGACGGGAAATTCCAATCGGCAGGGCGAACATGTCACCAATAGCGTCGTCACTGGTTTTCTACGCTCTTCTGCAGACAGGTATGGATAATGGTTATTACTTATGGATGGCAGTGGAGGCGGTGAAATCAGAAAAACTATGGTATGACACCAAAACTTACTAACTTACTTCCTCAATTTTTCAGTTACCTGTTTCACCGTCATCATCACCGCTCCCGACCAGGCCCTCATCGGATCCACCATCAATGTGTCCGCCCAGCTCTTCGATGGCGATGAACCGGCTGCTGATGGAAAATCCTACAAGTTCACCTGGACCGACAGTGCTGGCCATAGAGAGGTAATGGTTCCCCATATCCATTTCCAGTCCCCAGAACGTGATGAAACAAAGAAAGATAGCTCCGAGTCCACTGGCATGACTAATTGCCTCCGAGTGCAAACACAAATGCAAGCTGGTCTACGGTCTACGTTTGTTTAACTGGCCCATAAAACTGGTTAGGACAGCTGGCTACCAAAAGTACAACCAAACACGAAGAATTTAAATATCTCTTATCAGCAAATATCCCAAATATCTCAAAGTTTCTTGAGCTCACTTATTGAGAAAAGCAGGTTTCAGGGCAGCTATCTCACCTCATTGTAAGGGCATTAAATATTCATCTTGTTCAAGTTAAAAAAAAATAATCCGGGCTTCTTAGAGTTTATATATATATGTATATTACTTAACAAAAATACTGTCTTTATTTGTTCTCATGAACTATATATACATTTTACGTTTAAATGTCTAAATATATGTTTATTGGTCAATGATTGACTCACCAAAGAAGTGTGCTTTTCATGCTTTTGAAATTTTATTATTCCGGGAATCTCCTTTCAATTAGTTCATCAAAAAACCAAACACGAATGAGAATAAACATCAATAAATTAGGAATTTGTTTTCACAATAATCTTAAAATTCCTTTTAAAAATATATGTTACTGTAAATATATAGGTACATTTCATAATATATAATCATCACCATATGACTTTCCTTTTAGATAGCGTAAAATTCTCTTAATAAGTCGTCATAAAATGCAGTTCATGGCCGATAGGGCCGTTTTACTTAGTATACACATATATTTTTAGAACCCTAAGCCAGAGTTGAGATGTGCAAACCGACGACCGCTTTTCCAGTTCAATCCCAGCCATGTGGCTTCAATTGATATGGCGTCATTTGAATGGTAATTTTACACAATTACTATTCAGCGACAGTTTTGCCGATTGTGCCTGGTACGTGGCCATATCAGCGGCGTTCGGTGGTTACTATTGTAGATTAATTTGCATGTAGAGTGGCTTAAAACTGCTACCAATTATACTAACCGATCAACTTTGTGCCTGCAGGTGATTGAAACTAAAAACGCCACCAGCAATTGGACCGTGGTCTACACGCAGGACAAGCCGTCCACGCATGTGATTAGGGTCGAAGTGGAGAAGTATGTCGTCTTCTGGTTTACGGAGGCCAAGGGTCAGAAGGAAATCAAGCTGGACAACTTGCTGGTGGGCAGATTGGAACTGATTCAGAACAATGTGACGCGGCCCCATGAGTTTGTGTCCACGCAGGAGGCGGTGAATCACAGCATATTGCTTTCCGATGCGGACCTATCATTTCTGCGAGCGAAGGGCTATCACATTCAGACGTATTGGTTTCAAAACTGTACATATCTTGGCATGTCCAGTGCCCTGGACTATCTGGCCTCATATCCGAAAGCTGAGCAATACTATGATATGGAGGCCTTAGTGGTGGCTTCGCTGGAGATTCCGCCAGAGCCAACGCCCTCAACTACGACCACCACCACCACAACAACCACAACCACGACAACAACAACCACAACTACAACTCCGGCCACTACGACAACTTCAACAACACCTGCCACAACGACCACTCCAAAAACCACAACGACGCCCGCGACTACGACCACTTCCACCACCACTCCAAAGCCACCAGCACGAGCCAAACGTGATCTAATCCAGGCCATGCACGCAAACGCTGCTATGTTGGGCCTGAACCTAACCAGCGCCCTTAAGCAGCAGAAGGACTCCGCTGGCAATGTGTCCGTGGCGCTTGTCAATCCGCTGGGAGTAAGAAGGCTATCCAAGCTCATATTGGTCCCCGGCAATCAGCCGCCTTTCGATTGCGTGAACAAAAAGTACGTGGCCCAGGATCCGAATCAGATATACGGCTACTTCCAGACACGCATTGTGTCCAAGGGTATGGGCTTGCTTAATTTGTATTTCTGATCTGATTTACAAATTTAAATCCCCTTCAGATCCCATCACCAGTTTCGGCACCACGGGCAAGAATTGGCTGCAACACTGGGAAATGCTTAAGCTGAATGTGAACTGCAAGGGATCGCCGCCGTTTGAGCTATGCACTAAGGTTTACACAGGTTAGTACGCATTGCAAGCCTTCAGTCTCATCAAATATATACCTTAATATGGTTTTTAGCAAAGTCCATACACATTTTTGTTCCATCTTACTTAGTTCTGTAACGTGCTTTTTCCTTGCAGCTCCTTACAACTCCACGGGAAATGAGACTTGTATTCGGTATGACCCAATCGAGAATTGTTCTTATGAGTTCAAGCGTTACTTCGGTGAAAGCAAGACCATTCTGTTCTTTATACGCAATAAGGTCTCCCAAACCCTAAATCAGGTCACCATAAACATGTATGAAGGTGGGTTGCACTCAAGTCTAAGTATTCTATATGATTATATGCCATTTATTTTATTTTACCTTGCAGCCCAGCGTCAGTCTCAACTTTCTGTCGTGGTTGTGCCCGTGACATGCACATTGGTGGCCGTAATTCTAGTCGTTTTCGGCGTGGCCTATTATATACAGCGGGGAAATCGGTGAGAATTGGCTGTTTAACTATGTGAAAAACTCCCTACAATCTGCTCCCTTCAACAGCTTCAATGTTGAGGTGGCCGACTTTAACTTCGGCGATACTCAGTCGGTGGACATGGAGTACAAGACATTCCCGCAGCGCTTAATCGATAGCATTCGCGATGTCTGGACGTGGCCGGGTCAGCGGCGTCACTCGCAGTCCAGCGCAGATCTCATGGCGGACCAGGATCAGCCGCCCAGTCCGGGCTTTGGAGGCAATGTGGGCGATGTAGATAGTAACCTGCGCTACAACACTTTCAACTAGATCCTCGAGCGGTTCGGTTGGAACGTGGTTAACCTATGCAAATTATTCAATTTAATTTAATTTCGGCGCCTAAGTTATGAAGATCTGTTCCCAGCTCCCTTCAAATTTGTTTAAATCGTAATTGATCTGTGAATTTTGGTTTAAAATTCAAGTCAGTTTCCACAAATTTTGATCGGACTCGAAATGGGGATCAGGTGTGATAGTTATTTGTTATTATTTGTATGTGCACACTCATGTGCTTTAGTCATTTTCTTGTTGTACACCGGCACTTATGGGTTACCCCACTTGTACATGAATAGAGATGATAGAATCTTTTTTACGTTTCCATATACTTTATATCCGCCTATGTTACCCATTGCAATCATCTCTATCCAACATTACGCACACACTTGCTCATCAATGGCCAAATGTCGAGTAACAAGCAACCATTCAAATCGCAATATCGGGTGTGCAGCAGGGTTCGGGAACGCAACTGCAGATCCCTTCGGATATTGTTAAAGACTGTCTTTGTTCTAAAAGCAAAAAGAAATGTGGTTAAATTTACACTTAACTTATGCGTGAGTTGTTTGTGAAGAGTTAAATGCTAGCATAAGTCAATTCGATTGTTTCCATTGTATCGTGATCCAAATTCTCTGACAAAGACAAGCGCATCTCACACTAAAACACACGCGACACAAATATTCATTGTGATAGATATAGAACAAACAGTATGTACGTTTAACTAAAACGAAAAGTTTAAAGAAAACCCATATACTTATAAAGCTAAAAACTTGTTTTATGTTTTGTGGAGACGGGAGAAGAATGGGTCTACATAGTATTGAAGTATGCCTTTTTCGGGACTTGTACTTCAATTATTTTTCAATTCCAAAATATTTCAAAAAACTTTTGGATACCTATCAAATTTAAAATTTTTTTTGGAATTTTGCGGTATAATTCTAATCTTTAAAAATGAAGTATGGTTTTTCTGTGACTTGGGATTTTCTTAGTAGTACGCATTGGTAACACCAAAGAAAAGCGAGATTTCCAAAACACTTGGCGGATTATAATTAATAATGTTTTTAAATGACATTGGGCAGCCTTTAATTCTTCAGAGAGGGAAAAAGTATGGCATATTCGATGAGGTACGAAATATAAACTATAATAGAATCCTATCACAACCATTTGGCATTCCAGCACAGTGGAGCCTTGCTCTTATCAACAGCCGCCTTCAACGATCCCGTACTTCCCCAAAAGTTGTGCAAATATGTTGTAGGATCTGAGCAGGAAATCCTACGGCTATTTATTTCCAGCTTTCCAGAGAAGTGCACATCCAAAACCCTCAAGCCAAATGAACCCACTCAAATAGTGTACAATGGAACCGAGATCACTATCACGTTGATACCAGCGGGAAAGAACGAAAATGGCTTGGAGTCACGCCTGTTCTACATAGATAGTAGGTATTCCCTGTTGGTCTTTTACTTCTGTTCTCCAGCCATTTATATTTGTAGATGGCCAGGCAAGATATTTGATTGTGGACCGCCTGTCCGGCTACTTGGACTTTTTGCCCAAGGCCCATGGATCGTTTCACAGTGGCCTCGGTCAGGGTATTGATGTTATTTACATAGACGAAGATCTCCTGAGCGAAACCGATCTGAACGAGGATCTCTACAGTCTGGTGCACCTGATAAAACCGAAGTTCATCTATGGGTTGCGGCAGGGGAAACTGCCCAAGTGGCTGCTCGATCTGCGGCAGATTTAAGATGAATGCAGAAAGTAAAAGCCAGCAAATGTACAGTACAAAATGATGCATTTAAAACAAGAGACCTGCTAACAGTCAAATAAAATCTATCTAAGACCTACTCCCCGTTTAACCCTTTGTCGCCTTGGCCTTGCTTTTGACCTTCTTAACCCGCTTCAGGCCGTCCATCTTGCTCTTCATGAACTGCGAGTACATGCCCATCATGGCGGGCACATCCTCCTGCCGCACGACGGTGGAAATCTGCCGGAGAAGTGGGTTTTAAGGAGGTTTTAAAGAGGAACTCGATCGGGGTTACCTTCTGGGATTTGGACTGGGCTCGTATCAGGCACATGTAGGTTTCGGGCTTGGGCAGCGGGGGTCGTCCAGCTCTCGGCACGGGTTTGTCGTGGCCATCATCTAGGGAATATTAATTAAATAGCATTCGTTACTCCGCAACTTTCATGTTTTTCAGGTGGCACCACTCACATCGCTTGAATGTCAACGTGAAGGAGGAGTCCTTCTTTGCCGCATTGGCGATCTTCTCCAGGCGCAGGATGAACTGAAAGGAAACAGGCTTATTTAACCGCTTATTTACAAAGTTATTCATTTATTTACGTTCGAATTGTCTAGCAAAACCATTTCGTGGCAAATAAAACAGGCGAAACGAGAAAAGTGACACTGACAGTTGCCGCGGCATTTTTTAGTACATTTCTGTGATGTTTCCAGGGCTACTCAAGCTCTTCATTAAACTACCTATAAAATAATTATAAAATTATAAAAACAAGCAAAATAAATGTTTTCATTTTAAATAATTTTTATTTAACTAAATAATAATAGACATTTTGTAAAATTACTTACTGCTTTGTATAAGTGTGCACATTTTAAGTAACAGAAATGTAATAAAACATTTTATTTATGATTTTAATCAACTCTAAAATAAAATATTTAAGTTTAAGCTAACTAATTTTTGTTATCAATTTATAAATGTCAAGATCAAGTATTTTTTGAATAAAAATGTGATCGATAGTTTAGTCGTGATGAAGTCCACCCCTGATCGATACTATCGATTGTGGCATCGATGGTTTGACAGCTCTAATTGGTTGAGAAAGCAGCAGCAAAGGGAAAAAGGCCAGAAAAAATCGTAAAACTACGAAAACCTACAAGTGCGGGGCAACCAAGGAAGCTGTTGCACAAACACAGAGACACACGCACGCACGCCGTACCGCGAACCGCACGCCACGCCCACCCGCGCCCGCCCCCAACTCCGGTCGAGCGGGATAGAGAGAAAAAAGAAGCGCCCAGCAGCGGTGGTGCAAGCGAAGCAGAAGCAGGAAAACTCCAGCCGATCGAAACGAACGCCCGCAACCGCCAAAGGAAGCGCCGCCCACGCCGTCAGTTGCCGAACGCACATCGCTAGCCATAGCCACCTGGTTAACCCACATCCGAGCAGCCACCGCCGCAGCACCAGCCAGCGCCACAAACTCCGCAACATGGTGAGTGGTGGTGATGGTCAGTCCAGCGCAGTGCATAGCCAGAATGCAGTGCATCGAAAAGTCCCAGTGCCAGTGATATTCCCGCATATTCATGCACAGACCGCCTTTGTGATTGTCATCCCCAAAAGCATGACACACTGAAAAAGCGCTACTGAACTTTGACCGAAACGAAACCATTGCCTTACCCCACTCTTTTCTTCCAGGACGTGTTCCTCATGATCAGGCGGCAGAAGACCACCATCTTCACGGACGCCAAGGAGAACACAACGGTGGCCGAGCTGAAGCGAATGATCGAGGGTGAGTGTCTTGGGCATCTATTTATAGAGCCAACATTATTGGGTAACTCCATGACTGACCATCAAACCATTCTTCTCCTTCGATCGTAGGCATACTGAAGGTGCAGCCCGTGGATCAGCGGTTATACAATCAGGACAACGACGTCATGGACGATGAGAGCACGTTGCAGGACTACGGCGTGACGGTGTCCACGGCCAAGGCGCAGGCTCCGGCGCAGCTGGGTTTGACATTCAGGTGAGAGTCGCTGATAAGCCGGGTGCGGGTTATCTAGCGGACAAGGCGGGCGAGCGGCACGTGTACCGCTTACAACGGCGCTTACAGCTGGCCAGTATTAAATTCTCTTTAACTCTTTTTTAGGAACGAGTTAGGCGACTTTGAGACACTGGACATGACACCCTACTCGGCACCACCAGACTTACCCGAAGTGATGAAAAACCAAGAGGCCTCGAACGGACAGGAGCAGGTTGCATAAAGCAGCAGCAGCAGCAGCAGTCAGTCAGTCAATCACCCCCTACGAGAACAACAAACAGCAGCAGCAATAACATCATCAAAAGCAACAGCAGAAAAAGCAGCAAAACGAGACAAACTAAATCCGCTAAATCCTGAGACACTTAACTACTGTCGCTCGCTTGTCCCCCGCATACGAAATGTACGAAAATCCGGACGGAAGAGGGAGATCTGCCTGCGATTGCAACCTCCCTGCCTGGTCAGAAAAGCAACAACAGCTGCAGCCCGCAGCCGCAATAGCTAAATATGCATTTTTCGTTGTTTATAGCAAGGAACAATTCACTATGGTTCCGATACAAAATTGTACTTTGGAATGGGATTTATAATATTCGGCTTTAATTTTACCCTAACCTCCCCCCACTTGTTTGTTTCTTTTTTAATGGAATTTATACGAATTTGTTGAGAAAATACACAAAGTCATAAAAAGTAAATGTGCGAACTGAGCGAACGTGCAGCAATTTCTATACCCAATCCGCTTGATCCTTCGTAAGCAGAGTGAATATTTAAATAATATTGGGATCTAATTATATTATAATTTATAATCAAATCATTATTTTTGTAATAATAAGATTTAATTATTATTAAAAACAAACGAAAAAACCCCCGTCCATCGGCTAATCACTCTCGTCCAGCTCGGCCGTCATGGCGGCCACCTCGGCATCGTTGTCGTCCTCCGCTCCACTGTCCACGAACGAGGCATTGCCGCTCTGCTGCAGCTCCTGGTGCTCCAGATACTCCTGCAGCCGGTCCTGGAAGAAGTTGATGAACGTCTGCTTCTGCTGGGCCGTCGCCGGAAAGTAGTGGCCACCGCTGTGCTCCAGCACCTCGACGTTCTTGAAGTGCGCTGCCAGGGACTCGCTCATCTCCTTGGGAATAATCTCATCCGTCTGGCCGTAGATGTGCAGCGTGGGTATGCTGATGGCCTCCTCGTAGGCGCTCATGTGTACCAGGCTGCCGGACAGGAAGCCCGAGGCGAGCACAGCAAACTCTGGGCGGATGGAGGTCACTGTGGGTGGTTGGTAAGGTAAATTCAAATGGTTATTTTCTGATCTACTCAAGACCTACACTTCTTTTTGGCCAGGCCGCAGATGAGGCCCACGAAACAGGCGCCCTGCGAGAAGCCCAAGAGTCCCTGGAACGGACCCTGCGTCCGCCACGCCTCCTCCACGCAGCGCAGGCTCTCCTGGAAACCAAAGGCAGGTCCGCCCTTGTTAGTTCCCTTGAAGGATCCATCGTCCTTGTTGGCCCACCAGCTCCTCTGCTCCGGCACAGGCTCCGCCGCCGACTCCAAGGCAGCGGCCACGTGCGGCGCCGTGATGAACACGAACTCGGCATACTTGGAGGCGAACTTGCGGAAGGATCCCAGCTTGTTCTTGAAGGCATCTCCATTCTGGCGGTAGCCGTGCAGGCACAGGACACGCACTTTCTCGGTGATCTCCAGCTTGGGCTGCTGTTTGCTGCCGCCAGCTCTGCTGGAGCCGGCTGTCTCTGCCGCCGCATCATTGTTGGTCATCGTGTCGCAGGTTTAGATATTTTTAACTAATGTTTTTATGTTTTTTGGCAGGAAGCAATACAAAATAAACAAGGTTATGGGCAGCTAATAGAGATGGCCAAAAATCGATAACAAAAGCTCGAGACCGTCTGGCAGCTCTAATTTAGACAAAAAACCAGGTGGCAACACTTGGCCAAGAATGCCGCATTTTTTACGTAAAACTTATTTTCCGTAAATGCAACAAGTTTTCCGTGCTGCTCAACTGGATAAAATTGAATCTTTGGAGCAGATCTACTAACTAACTACTTAACGAAGCCGGATCACCATCAGGACCATGATCTACACCACCACGCTGATGTCCTCGCGCGGCGGCCTCATCGGCTCGCTAATCAACAAAGTCAGGCAAGTTGTAGCCAAAGATCGGCCACCCAGTGCTCCGTCTATAGCCAATGACATCGACCACAGACCCCTCACATCCCCCAGGCCCCTCGCCGCCGCCAGCATCAGTAATTCCCCGGTGATCCAGTCTAAAACGCTGGAGGAGCAGGTGGGCCTGCCGCCGCGGCCCAAGAAACCCCTCACACCCTATTTCCGTTTCATGCGGGAGCAGCGCCCCAAGCTGAAGGCCTCCAATCCCCAGATCACCACCATCGAAGTGGTGCGCCAGCTGTCCAAGAATTGGTCCGATGCCGATGCCCAGCTGAAGGAGCGCCTGCAGGCCGAGTTCAAGCGGGATCAGCAGATCTACCTGGAGCAGCGCACCAAGTACGATGCGACGCTGACCGATGAACAGCGCGCTGAGATCAAGCAGCTGAAGCAGGACCTCGTGGACGCCAAGGAGCGCCGCCAGCTGCGCAAGCGGGTCAAGGAGCTGGGCCGCCCCAAGAAGCCCGCCTCCGCCTTCCTGCGATTCATCGCCAGCGAACGCACCAACACCCCGCAGGGCGCTAAGCAAACCTACCGCGAGTGGCACCAGAAGACCACGGCCAAGTGGACCCGCCTCTCCGACTCCGAGAAGGAGGTCTACATGCAGGAGTCGCGCAAGGAGATGGAACTCTACAGGTGCGTGGATCTTTCAGGACTGGTTTCTGGGAGGGGATTCAACTATGTTTTATTAGGGAACATTGTCTACAGATCTTTTAGCATTTTTTAGATTTAGTTGGGATACAAATCTATAAACAAACATTCATAACAAGTAATAAGAAGTATTATACGATGCACTTAGAGTTGAAAAAAGTTTTCAAAATTAATTTAGGCATATATTTCGTTAATTATTTTTGGGGAACTAAAATTATATAAAAGCTCGAGCAAGCTTCAAATAATTATTTAAGAGATATTTTATTTTAATTGAACTATTTATATAATGTTAATATCTTTGGTACTAAAATAAGTTATTCATGCATTTTTTTTAATTCTCACGTTAGTTATGGCAATGGAATTTTTTCTCAGTTCTAAAAATAAGTTCACGTGATTGTAACATGTGCTCGGATATTTAAGACGAAGCTCTTGAAAGTTTCTTGTTTTATATTATAATTATAAAAACTTTAGATCTCACAATACAAATTAAATTCTAATGAGGTCTGTTGATCTAAATTCTACAAATATTTACTATCATTTTGTTCCAGTCATTATAACCTACACATATTTCTTTGCTCTACAGAAAAGCGATTTCCGTTTGGGAGGAAAAGATGATCCGACTGGGCCACATCGACGTGGTGCGTCATGGCAACCTTATCGACCCTCCTGAGCCAAAGCCCCGCAAGACGCAGGCCCCCAAAGAGAAATAGTGCTAGCTGTGCTGGGCCCACCTTCTGCCATCACATCCACAATTCATAGTTCACAATTCATTTTGTTTTTCGTTTTTCTTCTTTCATCGCAAATTGTTAAGGTTAAGGCATTAAAGATTAAATGCTAGCCCGCATAAGTATAACTTAGAACCCCTTGTTCCTGAAGTTAGTTTTACGAAAGGTACAATTAGTAATTTTTCTGGTCTATTTTAATAGCACCAGCATTACAAATATAAAGACAGTTTTTGACGAAATTCTGAACATTTTTTAACTGATTAGAGAGCAAGCGCATGTGTCCATCAAAGCCAATTCTATGTATTAAAAAAAAATAACCTTTGTAATATTAGGCCTTCCGCCAACACGTTGCGTATGGGGCAAACACGTGGCATCGGCAAGTTTTGGGTTCAAAGCGAGCTGACCAAAGAATGGGGTCTTTGGCAACACGTGTCTGAGTCTTACGGGGTTAATATCACACTGATTTCTAGTTGATTTAACACGGTAATCGACACAGTTTTAATCTCTCTGCGTAGATCACGGTAAACAAATATGCAATGGATTTGTCACCTCAAATGCGCAGATTACAAAGGTTATAATTGGTACAGTCAAACTTGGACTGGGACTACAGTAGGGCCTTAGCTATGAGACAGACACAACCGCTCGCTTCTCGGTTCAGTTTCCAAATGAACGCACTGCTCCGAAGCCGAAATACGGCTGGGGTCTCTGGCTATGGTCAGGCTGGAATGCTGACGACTGGAATGATATTTCCGCTCTCCCTCTCTACATATATCTCTCCGATCCGACTTATGTAGTGCTGAGGTCGGTGAATTCGGCATACAAGGCAGGCAGCAACAATTGATAACCGTTCGAGTGTTTTATCAGGGACGGATTATACGAATACTCTTGCACTGGCCCCCTTAAAATAGTTAATAAAGTGGATTCCGGTTTCAGATTAGGTAGATTTATAGAAGACTGTCCTTGGAGAAGATAAGCCTTAGCTCAAGAATTCGCGTGCTTCTTTTTCTAGTATTTTCTAACGAGTTTTTAATATTTAAATTTCGTTTCTAGCTGATGTCAACTGTAAATGAACCTTATAAAAGTATATCTTTTTTCAAGATCGTAGGGTTATTTATATTTTATGAGTACCTTTTAATATAACACATTTTATTTAATAGTTGTATGTATGTATGCATATATTCCTTCTAAACCCGTATCTGTTCGTATCGTGTCTTCTTGGAACGCCTCTCACTCCAGTTTTCTCGATTTCGAAACAGTTTCGGCTCTCTCTCAGGTAGACGGCCTTCCAGGGGGAGAAGACTGTCGGCTGTCGAAAGAGAGGCTCTGCCTTCCAGTAATCCCCTGACAGGTAGTCGAATCATGACTTGAGATTTCCATAGTTTTCGTCATGCCGCCTTGCGTTTTCCGCTCTTGAGTCTTGATAATTGAAAATGTTTTCACCTAAATTCGAGGCAATGCAGTCCGGCTCACCCCACTAACTTTTTTTCGCCTGGCATTGGCCAAAACACATTTCCACAGCCAACGACCGCCACATTCTTGGGCAAGAATCTGAGCTACCTCCGAGTTTTCTGGCCAAATACCACGTTCGGGCCACCGCCAACAGCGGAATTGCGCAAGCCATATTGGCGCAACCTTGGGCTACTCCAAAAGCCGAAAACTAACCACATACACACGCACGCGAAAATATATTTTTGCAATAGAAAACTAGTAAACAACTAGCGAACACCAAATCCAACTCCAAATTCGCCTTAGCCAGGCCAATAAAATAAGCACAAAATTCGGCATTTCGAATGACAAAAATGCATTAGAATTGGGCACTTAGCTGAACAGGCAGCTGGGAAAACGGCTGCGCATGCGCTCGATTAAGGCTATTAGATTAGATTTCCCAGTCTCTGGGCCTTTTCAGTAAGCAGGTAGTAGCTACAGTCGAACTTCAATAGGGGGAACACTCAATTAATGAATTTTTTAAGTTTTCTTAATTTCTTGTTATCGCATTAAAGCTTGTTTTACAAAACGTTGTAAGTGTATCCATTTTTAATATACCAAAAAAATTGGGATTTATGTTAATAAATAAATTAATAATAATTTATTATCTGCGTACCATAATAGAGAATTTTTCCTATAAAAAGAGTTGATTTAAATAGAGAATTTAAGATATACTAGATAGGTCCATTTAATTTAAGTCATTAAATTTACAAAGCAAATCCAAACTAGAGGATCAATTCAATGAATTTAAAAAGTAATTCCAGTTTTTTAAACCCCTTAAGAACCTGTAATCCCTATATGCCTAAAGTTTATTTAGTTAAAACTTTCCTAAAATAGGCCCGACTGTAAGTAAGATTCTCTATGCCAGAGCAGCCAAGTGGAACCATTTAATAAGTGGTACATGTTTCCGAGCGTGTATTGTCTCTAGTAGCTGTCTAATACTTGTTTTATTTGTCTTCGGGTCCGCTGCTCAGGTGAGCCCAATTCCAAAGCTCTCGTGGATTTGGACTCGTACTCGGACCTCCCTCGATGGCTTCCAAGTGGAGGCCAACAGCTTTTCGGCGGCAATTGCGCCACAGAAGTTGAAATTTCGGTTAATATTTTTCTGTTACGTATTTATTCAACGAATTTGGTTCTTTGCAAAAGTCGTAAAGTTTTTGTTTTTAAAGTTGTTTAAACGAAATGCTACAAAACGTACATACATACACATACTGGTTATATTTATCGATCTTTGCCGGACGCGACATAAACCTAACACTTAGATGCTAGACGAATATTTACATATAGGTAAAGATAATACGAATACGAATACGATGTACAAGCTCTGAGAAGATTTTTTGACAATAATTTAATACAATGGGTAATGACGCGAGATTATTAATTTCGAAGGTCCCGAATGCTTTGTGGTGGTGTGATGTGTGGATAAAAATAAAGAGGTTGCTCTGGGAATTCCTTTCTACCATTCAACCAGTACCGGCTGATAACAGTGATTTCTCTAAATCCATTTTAAAGTCTCTTTTGAAATTCCCTAACTGCTCGACAGTGTGTACAATTGGCTAAAAACAAAACAAAGTACAATTGAATCACGCACAGTATAAAGCTGAAGATCCCTAGCCACGCTGCTTGCTGCTCCCACTGCTGCTGTGGCTATCCTCGGACGGAGGACGCACCCATCCGCCGTAGCGACGCTCCATTTCTCGCGCCACCGCCAGGCAGAGGTGATCTTGGCCGGGATTGGCCACCACCTGGATGCCCATGGGCAGGTTGCGCCGGTCCAGGCCGATCATGCAGTTGGTCACCGGCAGACCCAGCGTATTGAAGATGGCCATGTACATGGGCTCCAGGAGCTTGTGGTAGATCTGGTAGTGCTGGTGCGCCGTGTTGGGGAAGGTCGGGTAGAGGAAGACGCCGTCGTTGCCCAGCATCTCCTTGAATTCAGTCTTGAGCGCCTCGATGATGCTGGCCAGGTGCTTGTGCCTCGAGTTCGGTATGATCTTCATGAAGTTTTGCAGGTGGCCAAAGATCACCGACGGCAGGATGCTGTCCGAGCAGCCGAAGAAGTACTTCACCGTCTCCTTGCACACGGTCTTGGGCTGCTCGCCCTCCTCCGTCTTGTGGTAGATGGTCTCGATGTTCTTCATGGTCAGCATGGCCGACAGCGAGATGTCCAGGGACCACTTCATCTTCCGGATGTTCACCCGCTTGGCATTGAAGTCGGTGGCCACACGGTTGATGGCCGCATGCAGATCCCGGCTCAGGGGACGCATCATCCCAGACGGCCCGTCGTTGTCCATGAAGAAGAATCGAATCCCGTTCACGCTGATCGCCCGGTCCAGCGTGAGCTTGGGACCCGTGGGATCGCTCATGCACTTGAGCAACAGCGGCAGATCCTTGGCGTACCGGGTCATCGGAGCGATGGTGAAGAAGTCTCCCCACTTGGGAAAGTCGCTCGTCGGATGGTGACCCCGGAAGGAGACCGCATACGGGGTGGGCTTGTGGCCCCAAATGCCACTGAACATGGCCGGCAGGCGGGAGGAGCCGCCTATGTCCGAGGTGAGGCCCAGCAGGGAGGCACCGCTGGCCAGGAGGGCCGCCTCGCCGCCCGACGATCCGCCCGGCGTGCGCTTCAGGTCGTACGGATTCTTTGTCTGACCCGTCACATTGTTGTACGTCTCCCAGAGCAGGCAGAGCTCCGGTGTGTTGGACACCAGCAGGATGATGCCGCCGGAGCGCTTGATCTGCTCCACCACGGGCGCATCCGACTTGGCTATCTGGGGCGTTTTGAAGACGCGACCCGCCTGGTTGGTCATCCCCTTGACGGCGATGCTCTCCTTGACGGTCACTGGAATTCCCAACAGCGGGGTCAGCTCCTCCATCGACTCCACGCTGTTGATGCCCATGGCTATCACGTTGTCGATCTCACGGGCCTCCTCCAGTGCCTCCTCGAAGCGATCCTGCACGATGGCATTTATCAGGGGATTCACCTGAAAGTCAAAGAAAATCGCTTGTTCAATACTGTTGCTATTTTAATTTTTAAAGCACCCATCAAAAATCTTAAGTTATTTAAAACTATTTTTGCTTTAACCTACTTTAAACTCATTATACATGTCCCCATATTAAACTAAAACTCTAAATATCCATATGTTTTATGGGCTTACAATTTAAACTTAAAAAACCTACTTTTAATTTAACATGCGGTTGAGAAAACAGGCAAGGGACTTTTTAGTTCAAAATAATACATTTTAAATTATTATTATATAAAGAGAAACAAAGGTGTTATTCAACCAAAAATGCTTATTCATTTTCAAAACAATAATTGTAATAAAAGTGTTGCTAGTTCATAAAATCGTTCCCATAAAATGTATAATTTTATTAATTCTGTTTGCGTAATTGAAAATCGTTAAGTTTAATGGTTAAGCCATTAAAAATTTAACGATTCAGTCGAATTTCATTCTTTTTTGGAATAACGTGTAAAAACGATTTTCCAAAAGTCTATAAAATTTGTTAAGCAGATTAAGTTAACTAATTCAATTTGAATTGGGTTAATTTGTTTCCTACAATAACTCACCTGTCGACATCGTTCGATATAGGCTTCCACGACTTCTTCGCTTTTAATCTGCAAATGGAAAGCAAAGAGTGTTTTAGTATTTCCGCAGTTTTCCCGACATTCCACCCAGCTCACATTCCACCCGGATTCCCATGCCCATACCCATACCCAAACCCATTCTCATTCCCAGCAATCAATTCAAAAGTCTATTGAGCCGCGGCCAGTGCCAGTGCCATAGCGAAAAAGCAATTTGTGTTAAATTAAAATCAATAAAAAGACAACTTGCATTCGTGACGTTCATTTCGCGGTGCATGCAGTGGCCCCATGACGTATGAGTAATGTGTGAGTGGTATGGGGGTATAGAACTCTTCAGGTCTCGGTTCAAAGTGAGCTATTCTTGAAATTGATTCACTCATCAATCCCAATCACAGGTCAAATATGCTAAGCAACATAAGCCAGTGGCATGTGACAATTGAGATATCAATCGATGGCCTTGAGGTTGATTTCCGTATTGCTCTTCAATGCAGATTTTATATGAAGTTAAGAGTTCTTTATGCTTTGACCCACCAACAATGTATCATTCAATTATGCATTGAGGAAATAAAAAAGTCTTAAATCAACAAGAAGAGATAATAATAGGATATCTTAAGTGGTTAGACAAAGTAGAGTTAAAATCGACACTAGAAAACAAGTTATCAGTTGAACAAGTCCAAACAAAAGATAACAAAGGCTTGATAGATTAAACAAAAATGATTGAAAACAAATGTGCTAGAATCAGAAAAGAACAATACTTAGCTGATCCATAGGCTAAAGCACGTATTGATCGCCTGTATGTGTCACAATTAATTCACGAAGAAAGAATTTCAGGCAATAAAACCAAATGGGCTGACAAACAAAATAATATGATAAAAAAAAATTATTAATTTTTCATATGAAGCGGAAATACAGATAATAAAGCGATCAATAGATCAAAACACGTAGCTTTCAAATTGATCTCTTGTGAGTCACATGCCAACCATTAATTTAACAGTCAATAAACTAATTAGTATACCGAGAATCGCCACAATTAAATCACCCTTCAACAGTGTTTAGAGTCGTAATTGGTAGCAGATCCCCTATAATTAATCACATTCTCACTCGGTTTTCAAATGCAGCGATAGTGCAAAGATCTGATTAGTTAATTGAGGGGGGAAACACGTATCAATCAAACCGACATGTTATAAGAAGCAATAAGAAATTGAGCTTGGCTGCGTTTAGGTATTAATCAAATGGAAAACAAGTAGCAAATCATTTTCTGTTACCGAACACCGCGGACCACAAGTGGCAATCGAGTCTAACCTCTGAACTTGATTTCAGTTAATCTGGGTAATCGGAGGCAGAAGGCCTTCCATTGGGCACCCCTATACCTTGGATTGAGACATAAATTGCCTTACTTTGCCTTTTAATACAGGCTCATGCAACGCACAAATGATGCACCGGCATATGTAAAACCCCGTCGTATGTACCTACCTACCTATACCTATACCTATGTATAATTAAAATTAAGGCTACTTGACTTTTTCAATGACTTCCAGTGTAATAATAAGTCAGTGATGGCAAAAGGGGGGGTTCCGAGCAGGTAAACACAGTGCAACATGGCAACAACATGCAACGGATAATGGGGTCTCGAGGGCTCCGAGGGGATACGAAATCAGCGACCGAAAAGCTTTCGACTCCGATACCGATACCATCCAACGTTCGATGTTTACAAAGTGGAAAAGATCTTGTGGCACCGAGAGCATATATAGTGTATAGTATAAAGAAATCGCGACACACCGACACAGTTTCTTCGAGTCGAGTATATATGCTCGGGTCTATATGCTGTGTATGAAGTACGTGCTAAAAAGAGTCAACTGGCAGAGCAAAACAAACTGTCGAAAACGAAGCACGAATTATGCGATTCAAGTACAAATTTCACATGAGCAGATTTTAGATAGCTCATCCAAATAGTACCGGTCTATGAACCGTCGACTTATTTTTTTAAAACCTCCTACTCGGAAGCCAAGATCTAATAGATCCAATTAAAAGACAACTTCGGACACAAAGACAATTAGCAGTATCACTTTCTTAAACGCAGTCTCTAGTCGTTAACACAACGATTATTACTTAATATAGTTGATCGGTTAACTAGATGCGAGTTCTGATATAATGCCAATTACAAAATCATTACGCTTGGCTCGTCGTGAGGCAATGCTTAACCTATGACAATGAAACAGCCGGCAATTAAGAGGGCAAAAAAACATATAAAAAAGCATAATTAAAATAATAATATTTAGCAGTCATACGCACCATATGAGTGCCTGCTGACCGAAAGAAGACAAAAGCAGTTAAAAGTGCCACTAAAAAAAATTCGAAAAAAATATAAAATAAAACTTTTGTACTTCAGACGGACGTGCATTAAAAACCAAACTACCCAAGTAGCCAAGTGCATGCAGCAAATGCGATTAAGCAAAGGCAGCCCATGGAGTAAAATATGGTAACTGGAGGGCGGATAGTGCTGGCACGATAAGGTCTCTCGAGTGGTGACCTCACACGATGTGGATGTGGACCAATGAACGCTGCGATCTTGCACATCCCGCGGATATTTACAAAGAAACCAAGACACATGTGGCATGTAATTGATGGCAACCAAAATCTGGGCCCGGTTCAAAAATCTCACGGACATATGTGTGGATTTGGTTATGGATATGGATATGGATATGGAACCACTAAGCGATTAAGCTTCGATATAAAAACACCAGACGTCTAAACCTTGTGTGAATAATAATAATGCTTTGCGAAATTTCTGCTCCCATCACAAAAATGCTTGGTAATACTTTAGATGACTAAACCGCTGGGTTTCTTCAATGCCTGTTGTCTATATGCCTATGTTTTGGGCCAATTGGCCTTAGTGTTTGTGCCGACAGTAGAAATGGAAGCTAAAAAAAACCCAAATTGATTTCGATTTCATCTGGCGGTAATACGCCGGCTTGGCTCGTATAATGCTTGTTATGTTTCTCGAAGAGACGCATTAAAAACAGGATTATAATGAAATACGTTTTCATTAGACTGTCGGCAAATTTCGCCATAGGAATTTTTTCTAAAATCTTCCAATAACAAGGCAACGGCAAATTAAAAATAATCATTTATCTCCACAAATAAACAAATATTCAAGGTTTTTTGTTTTGCTTCCTTGCTTTACTCCACAGCTGATAGCTTTTGAATGTTGTGAACTTTACATATTTGAACTCAGCTTATTGACCCCAAGAGATTCGTTATTTATGGTTATGCCTACAAAATTGCCTGAGTGTAAAGCAATTCTAAGTCAATTATGATCTTAAAAAAACGACATATGTATTACACTTTCAAATACATTTCTTACATTTAAATTGAAACTAAAAATAAAAAAAAATATTTTTTCAATGTAATTACACTTAGTAAAATCCAAAAATTTACATTATACAAAGGTAGTTTTTTTGTTTTTACTAGTCAAGAATAATACTTATATTGAACTTTTTAAAAATAAATTTAATAAGAAACTCAAGATCAAGATCAAAAACTAGAATCTTCGACTTTGAACTTCACCCTGCCATGGTTCTTCTTTTCTGCTTAAAGCCGTTTAATATGCTTATAAGGGTATTTACCCCACTGCTTGGTGGCCAGAGCTTCTACCCTCGACCTTTTTTTTTATGGCTCACTTGTCTAATTGAAATGTTAGGGGCCAGCGTCTCCGCGTCTTTTAAAGTGAAAAAAGAAAACTAAAGTCATTGTCTTTTATAGGTTTTTACTTTCTGTCGAGTTGTGTTTTTACCGACTCCTGAAGAGATGTTTGCAATCAATAGTAATGGCCAACTTTGCACACAGAGTATCTAATAAATATATGTGGCAAGAGAAGCAAAAACAGAAACCGCTACTGTGGCAACAGTCTATCCATTGATTTGGCAATATTTCGGCCAACCCATTTACCAGGTATCTTTGCGTAAGTGACCCATTTAAAAAAAATATAAGAGAATAGAGCTAGTTTTTTAGAAAGGATTACTGGATAGATGTACTCACCTTTCTGGTGCGAATCAGTTTGGCCAGGTCGACGGCGGGTATCTCGAGCAGGTGACTCCTGATGGGCGGCAGCTTCCGCCGGATCACCTTGATGTTGGTGTACCGGCTGTAGGGGACGACGAACCAGCTGAAGACGATCATGGCCGAGCGCAGGAACCGGCGCATGATGTACCCCAGGATCCTGGAACAGAGTAGCACAGCAATTTTGATGCCTTTTCCTCAACACTCCACTGGATGGGGGGAAATTATGGATGGGTGTATCTCAAGCAGATACACGGTAAACACACACACACAGCAGCCAGCCAGTCAACAACAACAACAGGTTGCCAGGATTGTGCAATCCGCAATCGGCAATCCGCAGCTGACGACGACTGCAATCGACTTTTTGGCTTGCACAATTTTTTCGGGGTACCGAGTGCTGTGCTGGAGAGCTCGACGAGATGCTTTTTGCCTTTTGGTCAGTTGGCTAATAGTAGTCGAGTTGAGTCGGGGCTTTCTTGGCTGCATTGACCACTAGTAGCTGGCCGTATCTGCGGGATGCACTCGCGAATAACTCGAGTTGAGGCGCTGCCGACGCATGCGCAGCCTTTGGCCGGCTTTCATTTTGTTGCACTCAGAAACCACTGGCTATCTCAATCTGCATCTAAACTCGGAATCGGTATGGGTATCGCTTTCGGTTTCTGTATCTCTCTATATGCACGTATATATCTATCTGGCGGATCCACGAGCCGAACCGACGCGAACGAGACGAGCTGAGTAAATAAACGCTGGCCAAGCTTGCCACAGAGTATTTAAAGCCCCACTCTCCCAACTCACGAGCTCTCACAAGCTCCAAATGCTCCCACAAACTAGTTCTCTTTGGCTCTCTCTTAAGACCGGCTTGGCATCTCAACAATAATTGTGATTCCCATCTGGCCCAAAGGAAATGGAATGGCCATTAAGCCAGTAAGTGCGTCATTTTCATAAGTTCAACAATTACATGGCCTGAACTCTTGATCCCAAGTGATTAAAATCGAATTCGAATCGCGGAATGCTATCGCCTTGTTTATTGCCCTGCGAACAAAGGGAGGATCAGACTCCTATCGTTAATTACACAGATCGGCGAGAGCCAATGGGCTATGGCTATAGGTTTCGGTTCGTATCGGGCAGTTAAAGCCTACATATGTGTGCTGACCCCAGGCCCAGTTCCAGCCCAACCTGAGATCATCACGGCACACACATTGTAGCTGCAACGTCATTCTGAAAATAAATATTGATTCCACGAGGCGAGGTTTCCGGGGGAAATGCCACCGCTTGAAAAACACTTCCAAGGAACTAGAACCTTGAACTTATTTTTAAACCCTGGTAACGAGTGAGTGTCTAGCCAGAAACAGGTATTATCTAAAATTAGCTAGAATTCTACACAAGAGAAAATTGTTCTGTGGCCTTGATGCATAAGAATTTGAACCGACTTTAATTAACAATGGGAAAGTTACCAAAACGATTGTATCCTATGGAAATGTTTACCCTTAAGACGATCAAATAATTTATTCAAATTTATTGTTAAAAACTTGCTACCGCAGGTAAAGTTTCTTGGGATAACATTTTAATTTTATTTCTTTGATCCTACCCAAAATCGCATTCGGACGCCCTTGAATAATATTGCGGAACCGATTTGCATACATTTCTGTTTCTGTGCATGAATCTTAATTAATCTCGCGTGGACGAACCAGTTGTGTCCATCAATTAAGATCTCTAAACTTAGTATTTACAGATCACTGATCCGTCTGACACTGATGGTGAGCATTCAGGCGCAAGTTATCCAGCCACGACATTCAAATTACTTTTTAATTGTGCTGGTCATTAGGAAATAATTGCCCCACATTAGGTTCTCGGCTTGTCAATTTTTCAAGAAAAACAAAATGCGTGTTTTCTGCCCGGTATAAATGCCTTTCAGTCCGATTCGCTTAGCCCAAGATCACGCTATCCAAGATGTCAGCAAGGTGATATAATCGCAGTACAGAACAACACAATGCAGCAAGATAATTACTTGTCTCGATCTGATTTTAATGATATGCCATGATGATATGTGGTCAGCGAATGCAATTCCCTACTTAAAACCGAAAGGATTCGAGACATTCTCGGGGAAATTCCCCAAGGTGATTCGAAAAGAGAAAGAGAGTTTCTTGTTTTATTTTTCGGGGGGTTTCGAAGTTTTTGTTTATCTGCGAGTTAAGATAGTTAAAAAGCTCCCACTCTTAGGTGAGTTTTAAGAGAAACCACCTCCAAAGAGATAAGACAACGAGCTTCTGGGGACTTTTGGATGGAGGGCCACTTTCAGTGACGATAAAAGTGGCCGCGGATCAAGTTGTTCTGCAAAACTTTCCATACATATCATATATTGTACATATAGCCGTCGGATTAGTTGACCCACAAGCAACAACAACAAAATAGAACCATGCTGTCACAGAACTGGCGACTCGGCCGGGGATTTGTTAATTACGGAGTTTGCCGCCAGAGCTTGAGAAACTTTGCAGCCGCTGGCGATAAAAACAAAGGCCCCGATAATGCCAGCGATGTGGACGAGCGACACCCCCTACATGGCATCCGGATTTTGGACCTATCCCGCATAATCGCCGGTCCCTATTGCACCATGGTTCTGGCGGACCTCGGGGCGGAGGTCATCAAGGTGGAGCGTCCCCACTTTGGCGACGAGGCCAGGAAGTGGGGACCCCCGTTCCTGGAGAACAGCAAAGATGCCGCCTATTTCCTGGCCCCGAATCGCAACAAGCGGAGCATCTGCATTGATATTAAGCGCGGCACTCAACTTCTTCACAAGCTGGCCGAGATTAGTGATGTGCTGGTGGAGAACTATGTGCCAGGTACTTTGGAGCGCTATGGCTTGGGCTACGAACAGTTGAGGAAGGTCAACCCAAAGCTGATCTATTGCTCGATGACGGGCTATGGCTCCGTGGGTCCGTATTCCAAGCGTCCGGGCTACGATGTGATTGCCTCCTCGGTGGGTGGACTGATGCACATCACCGGGGAGCGGGATGGACCGCCCAGCAAGGTGGGCGTGGCCGTGACGGACATGTCCACGGGGCTCTACGCCCATGGAGCCATTCTGGCAGCCCTCTATCAAAGGACACGCACTCAGCGAGGCCAGAAGATCGAGGTGGATCTGCTGTCCACCTGCTGCTCCCTGTTGCTCAACGTGGGCAGTAACTACTTGAACTCCGGAGTCGAAGCGGGAAGGATGGGCACTGCCCACTCGAGCATAGTTCCGTACCAGAGCTTTAAGACCAAGGATGGCTATCTTACTCTGGGCACTGGCAGTGATGTTCAGTTCGAGGATCTGTGTCGTCGCTTGAAGGTGGAACATTTGCCGCAGGATCCAAAGTTTAAGACCAACAAAGATCGTGTCTTGAATCGAAAGGAACTTATAGGTTTCCTAGAAGCAATGCTAGCTGAGGACACTTCCCGCAACTGGATGAAGCTCTTCGAGGGGGCCTCTTTTCCCGTGGGACCTGTGAACTCCATTCCTGAGGTTTTCGAGGACGAGCACATCAAAGCCATTGGCTTGGTTAAGAGCCTTCGGCATCCGAAAGACGGAACCGTTAAGGTAGTGGGTCCCCCTGTGGTCTTTAGTGAAGCGCGCAATGATGCCCGAACAGCTCCTCCGATTCTGGGACAGCATACGGATGAAGTGCTGGGGGAACTATTGGGCTATGGGCCGGAGCAGCTGGCCAAGCTGAAGAAGGATAACATTATTCAGTAACCGCAGAAAATTATCCTAGTTCTCAGATCCTTTAGATCCTCAGTTTTTCGACTAAATATTTTAGTGATAACCAAGTATTTATCGTAAAAACGTCTATTAAAATCATAGTGAAATATGATTATTTACATTACATTCTTATTGAAATTTTTGTTTTTATCTGGTTAGGGTCAAAATGTGTAATTGTTCTATTATTTTAGTATTGAGAAAATCATTAGCAACAGTTAACAAGATGCGATTTCCTACTTGGGGTCGGAAGACTATAAAAAATGCATAGATTACTTTTCGCACAATCATTTTTGCGTCATAATTATTAAATTCTCCTAGTCTACAAATAAGAAGCCTCTTCGAAGATTCTAATTTTTACCGCAAAGGTACAAAGTTCAACCTATTTTTTAATAATCTGGTTGTGCCAGCACTCAAAGCTTTAATCTTAAACAAGTAAGACTCCAAGTAAGATATTAGAATAAAGATCGAAATTATGCTAAATTGGCTTGGTAGTTTCCTGTATGGTAGTTACATGATGTGCAAACGAGTTTTAGGTATGACTTGCGGAATTATATAATGGGGCGTTTGGAAAATTTTGTATTAATCATTTTAGTACTAAGCGAGCAATGGAGAATTATTCTATACATATGAACCTACCCACTTTACAGAGTAGTAATATATGGGCCACTCAGTGAACTTCGGTGGTTTACAATCTATACTAAGTTGCAATGCCACCTTCAAAGGTAAAATAAATGATAAAAACTATACGTTACATAATAATATATATATATATATATCTACATTTTGAAAATCATTTTGATATGTATGCAAGATGGTAAACTTAAATAATCCTATATTGGTTTGGGAAGGATGAGAAATAAAAGTATTGAACAAAGTGTTTTATAAATATATCTCTTTCGAAAATCAAATAACTCCTAAACACCACCGCAAAATTTTACTGATTAGTAGACATTGACCCTGATGTTATCCAAAAAACCTGTGCAAAGCTACATACTTAAGAGTTCCCAAATGGACAGGTGCCGAGAATGCCGGTAAGCCGGGCTGGATGGTGTTTCCTTCCCTGGACCTGCTGATCCTGAGAACCCCTCTGAAACCCAATGATCCCCCAGTTTTCCGGTCACCACATACCCTGGCGAGAACGTACGCGTCGCCAGAAGGTGATAATCGTGATCTTCTATGGCCTGATTTTGATCCTGATCGTTAACGTGGCCGGTTGGCTGGCCTATCTGTGTGTGTTCCGGCAGGCCGAGAAGTATCGCAGCAAGGAGGGGTGATTAGGCGACCAAGGTCACCGGCGGTTCGCTTACCTGAGCCACAGCTCCTCCAGGTGCAAACGGACCACGGCCAATATCGATTTCAGCACTGCCAAAAGGGAGAGGGATGAGGATTGAGGGCAGG
Source organism: Drosophila subpulchrella (assembly GCF_014743375.2). NCBI lineage: Eukaryota > Metazoa > Arthropoda > Insecta > Diptera > Drosophilidae > Drosophila > Drosophila subpulchrella. The sequence goes on along the minus strand of NC_050609.1, from coordinate 2,094,521 downwards.
TGGCAAAACAATGGGTGGGAAAACTCACTCGCAAATCAACGAAAAATATATATGTATATGTATACTATCCAGTGGCGCGTCCGCTCGCCGAGAACCGAAAACTAAAACTGAAACTACAACTGAAATTGCAGGTGCTGTCCAAAACTGAATAACAACAAATGTGCTGCCGACGCCGACGTCAATAACAGATTGTTTGCTTTGGCACTGTCGTTATGTGCGCAAAGTGCATAGACCGCATCTGAGTCTTAGCCTCCAGTTTGGCCCCAACGTAGTCCCCCGAACACGAGCCCGCCCCCGACCACGGTGCGGGTGTGGATTTCGCACTTAATGGGTTGAGTAGGGAATGTGGGGAAAGGTTAGTTGGGGACGCAGTGGGCTGGTAATTAACAGTTAGTTAGTTTCCCTGAGTGTGACCAGAACAGGATTTTAAATTGGAGTTTAGGACCTATAAACTAAATCCTTTGGATTAGTAACATTATATTATAATATTTCAGTCAATTTATCTTAAGCTTATTTTTAAAAAATTCTGATTTTCCATAAAACTCATTCTATCCCGAAATAGATTATATCAAATCAATTTGTAGTTTAAATTTGTAATTAATCTTGGTCTTATAATACTTAACTATTTTTAAATTAAAGTATCTTACATTCATATAAAATAATGATGTAAATTATAAACAAATGTATACATTTTGAAACCTACTTAAGCTAAAACCGAAAAGAAACGTTATAACTCACAAAGATTTATTTTTTTATGAATATTTTTGTAAACTACGTTTCTTAGAACGTACCTTACCTTACCACCTTAAGCTATTTTTATAATATAATAAAAATCTGCAACTAATATACCCACAAAATACAACAGCACTATGCAATGTAATGTCATTGATCTATTCTAACCACATCTGTTATCAAACCCAGCCACCGCAACGAGCTAATGACAGATGCTTATCTGCTAGAACAAGCCTAGTACCAGACAAAGAGCCAAAAGACTTTCAGTTTCCCATTATTATCCCCAAATCTTTGGACTTTGAACCCAGCCGGGGGGAGATAAAAACTTGATTCAAACCCAGCGGCTTTTCTGGGGCCCGGGCCCCACTTTTCGTTTAGTATTTTCCGCAGATAAGATTATTTTCGTTCCCCAATGCGGTCACATCCCCCATATTGTTTTTGATAGTTGTTAAATAATAATAATTTCGATTTACGCACTTTATAGAGATGTCCAAGCAGCCCTCGTTCGTGTCGCGCAACCTTGTGGCCATCGTGATGATCCCCAGTCTGGTGGGGATCCATCTGGGCTGGAGCTACATGCAGAGCAACAGGAAACTGGTCACGGAGGCGGAACAGATCGACATGCCGCCGGTTACGGTAAGTAAATCCCAATCCTAGGGATGATCCTCTCAAGACAGCAGCTCTTCTTTCTCCAGTTTGCCAGGTTCGTGTGGAACAAGCTGACGGGCGGCGGAAATTCGGCAGAGTGACTACCCTTTTTGTGATGAGCTTAAGACATACAATCTATTTATTGTATAGAATAATTAAAACTACATACAAACGGTATGGTACAATCAGCTACTGGCCGGGCGACACTTGGCCAGACCGGAGCTTGGGACAAACAGACAGATAAAGCCAGAGACTACATAAACTAACCTAGGGACGAGGGAGATTACTGCGTGAGGGCCGAGTTGACGGTGAGGTTGTCCAGCTGGGCATTGAATAAAACATCGCTTATCAGCTTCTCGGCCACGATTCGCTGTGTGGGATTGATGGAGCGCAGCTTGCTGGCCACATTCACGCCAATTGCATCGTACTCGTCGTCGTGCCGATGCGAGGTGGTTGGAGCTGTGGTGGTGTAGGCAGTAGTGCCGGCATTGCCAAACAAAGGCTGGTAGTGATCTCGTCCTATTTGGATGGTGGGCACTCCCTGGTGCTGACCATTGGCCTGCTGGAGGTGCAACTGCTGTTGGTGGTGCTCCAAGTGGTTTACCGCCTGGGTGGAGAGGGTTTATTAGAAAGGCTCTAGGGAACTCCTGCATTTTCTGGGATTACGCACCTGTTGTATCTCGCGCTGGGAGTTGGAATCCAGGGAGGTGATCTCGAGGACCTTCACGGCATGTCCCTGAGCCGCCGCCGCCGCTATGGAAGTCTGGGCCGCTGCGTGGGCCACCAGCTGCTGGTGCGCCTGGGCTGCTGCAGCCGCCGCCTCGGCTGCCTGTTGCTCCTCGCTCTTGACCAGGGTCACGCATTCCGCGGGCGTCACCGAAATGGTGCTCAGGGTGGCACCCTGGCTGCTGACCACCACATTGGTGGCCGTGGTCGCCACCTCCTCCACCTCGTCCGGGGATGTGGGAATTATGGAGTCCATGTGCTGCGACTGGGTGCCCGTGTGATGTGAGTCGTCCTCGAACTCCATGGACTCCTCGTCGTCGAAGCTGATGTGGAGCTCCCGCTTGGGCTTGGTGCCCAGTTCGTGGCGTTTGGGCTTGTGATCGGCGATGAAGAGCAGCTTGTCGTAGTACCACAGACGCGTTTCGTAGTCGTTTTTGCTGGTCGTCTTGCGGAATTCCCGCCGAAAGGCAGAGCGTAGGGAGTTGATTTTCCTGCACGGGGTAAAATGGAGTTACAGGACGAGAAGAATGTCTTAAAGAAGGGAATCTCACCTAACAACCATCGCCCTGTCCGGATTGGGCTCCACTTCCTTCAGCTTCTCCACCAGGCGGTCGTAGGACTTGTTCCGGGCTGCGTGATTGCTGTAGTCGTTGTGCTTCGGCTGCCACAGGCACTCCTCCTCCTGGTACTGCTCGATGAACTCCGTGAGCCAGTGGCGCGAGTACGATCGCAGGTCTACGTTCATGGTCCTTTTCGCTCGCTTTTTGTTGGGTTTCCCTCAATTATTTTCAGTTTTTTTGTTTTCGGTGCGTCTCGCGTGAAGTTGGCTGCGCCAGCTAGGCATGGTGTTGCCAGACCGCGAACAATCGCCGAGACGATGGGTACGGATGTCTTGAGATTTGAAATGCGTATGTGGGAATATAAAAACCTGTCGCTTAAAAGTAATTAATGTCAAGTAATTATCTCCTGCAGCAACTTGTTAAATTACATCCAAAATGTTGTATATTATATATATTTAAGTGCTGTTTTAATTATCTTTCGCTACACACATGATTGAAGAAGATTATATGTGTGTGTATACACTATATATAAATCAATTAAAAATAAATCATGCAAAAATTACATTAAATTACAAATTATCCTAGTTCCATGGTTTAAACTTAAGTTCAAATACTTCTTTACAAGATGTTTTATTTGTATGCCCATTAAGCAATCTAGATCCTTTTAAAATTAAGAATGTTATGCAAAAATGACTAGAATTTTGTCTGCAAATCTTTGCTCTAACCGTTAAATATATTTATTGTTCTTTCCCACACAGCTCTGTTGGTCAAGTAATTTTGACCACTGTGCAACCGTTGAAATGCTCGCTAGCTCTGGCAACGCCACCGGTCTGGCAAGGGTGTTCCTCCGTTCTCGATGTTTTCAATTGCTCTATGGAGCTTCCCAGCGGAGAATCGCGCGGAAAATGTTTATTAACAAATAGGAGGCTGTCGAAATAGTGAAAAAGAGTTTACTTGCGGTACAGTGAAGACAGCACCTGTGATTTAAGAAGTGAAAATCAGTGCGGGACAGCTAGCAACAGTTCTGTGTTGTTGTTATTGTTGCCAAGGTGCCAAGGCCGAAGGAGCGACAGAGAGAGAGAGGCCGAAAAAAAGAATCTGTGCTAACAAAAACAAAGGTGCGTGTAGGCCCCCACATAGAGCCACTTATACATATGAGTAAATAATTTGTTGTTCTCGTTTTGCCCAATTATATAAGGTGTCCGTGTGTGAGTGTGTTTTGGATGTTGCAAGTGTTAAATCGGTGTAAACAAGAGAACTAAATAATGATTGCAAAGAGAAGAGGTGCACATAGCCCCACCCTCCCCTGTCCTCCTTTTTATCCAAAAGATTTAAATTCAAGGGGAATAAAAGCCACAACAACAACACTTGGCAGGCAACAGCTGTTTTCTCCCTTTCCTCATTCCCTTCGCATACCATGCACTCCAATCAGAATTAAGTCACGTAGGATTCTTATACGACTTCCAACTTACTTTGTAAACAAACAACAAAGAGCATTGAGAATCGAATTATTTTCAAATTAAAGTGGAAAGAAAATAACATATGTGCAAGTGTAATTCCTGTGTTATTTGCATACATTTTCATTCCCCCCAGTTGTTTTTCAAGGGGTCCAAAGTCCAGTTTGGATGATGTTGTAGCTGCTTTACTATCTCTTCCTCCCCCCCTCTCGATTGCCACCCAGCTATTTATAGCAAACACATTTCAATGCTAGAACCGAAATGGAAAACACTGGCTGGATAAACTGGATCCGTAGTAAACCTCAACCTTGACTGAGTGCAAGAGAGCAGAGAAAAAAGTGCACAAACACCGCCTAACGAGCTTGTTTACGTTTATCAAGCGCCGGCAACAACAGCATCCAGAGCACAGTGGTTGATAAAGGCGTTCTACAGCTCAGATTCCTTATCAAATAGTAGTTTATGGGTGGGCAGATATCAAATATCACTGCAAATCATATTAAAGCCGCATAGCAAAAGTGTGGAGTGTTTGTAAAACTACTTTCGGGCTTAACTTTTCGAGATAAAAGCGTTGAAAACGTTAAGTACAGTGAATATTAATGGTAAACATACATCAGTTCTTTTTAAAAACATGGATGATTTAAGATTAGAATCCTCATCTATGAAATAGTTCATTAAATGACAGACTACCTACCTACTAAATTTAATATGACTAACTATTTTGAGTCAGAAACATTACAGGAATATAGTTTGTAAAATATTAAGTAAAGACTTTAAATTTATTCTTTAATTACAAAATATCCATGGAACATTTTTCATGTTATAATTAAATACACATCTATAGATAAGGACATTATCAGAAGATTTTATATGAATTACTTTAATGTTTGACAAAAAAATGTTGTTAGTTAGGCGAACGGATAAGAATCCATGAAAATAACCCTAAACTTTATGAAAAAAGCCTCTGGCATATTCATAGGTATTTTCTGCCACTCCTTAGTTTCCCCTTTTTCAATATCTACTGTGCATCTCAGAACCTCTAGAATAGCCACAATCACGTTCAAGGCTGCAATATTCTATTCGTTTTGTGTTGCGTTAATGAACGCACTAGCTCTCGCTCTCAAAGGTTTCCTGCACCGGCAGTTCAATGAAAAGCGTTTAATTTTAGCCGCGCTCAGCTGCTACACTTGGAAAAGTGCCCAACCCCCAAAGAAACCGAAAAAAATACCCACCACCCCCCACAACACACGTGCTGTACCTTATTCCACGCATTTGTGCGAACTCAGTTCGCATTTCAATATTCGGTATGATAATTGATTTGGAGGTGTGTGCCACACACTGAAAGATTATACCATATACTATATACCCATGGTGCTGATAATTCGGTGATGTTTGCTCTTTATAATGAGCAAACGAAACCAACCGGTTTGGCGAGCTCGTTTAGCATTTGGTGCGAGCATACTGTGAGAGCAGGTCGATCCATCTCTTCTTTTTGGAACCCTCCTCCTATCTATTGTAAGACGCAAATGGCAGCTGGGCAAACTCTTATCAATTCCGGCTGATTAGCCCGGGGAACTTGATAGTGACCAAGTTTCGCACCAAAGTGTCAGAATGACTCTACATGGGGCCAAAACAAAGTTCAATTGCCAAGTTATTTTGAACCAAAAACCTCAATATTGGTCAATATTATCGTTTAAAAGCATTTTGAGTGCCTATTTTTGAACCTATGCCAAGGGAGAATGCTTTCCTCAATTACGAAACAATTGTTAGAGATGAAAATTTGCATAAACTTGCGAATTGTTTTTTGCTATCACAATATTTTGCTGTGAACCATAGATACACTTGCTTTTAAAAAAGTAGCACTTAAATTGTTTACTTTTCACAATCAATGTGGGTAATGATTAGTTGTTTATTTCGTTTTTTAATCAATAGGCACACAAATCACTTTCCACCAAATTTCAAAGTTGTGTTTTTGTCGTGGATATGATAACAAATCAAACAACTTTATAGGAAATTGCAACTAAACTTTTAATTACTAAGATAAAAGGCCTGCTGGTTGTCAATAATTTTGTTCAGTAATTTTGTAATTACTGACATAACTTATTTTCAACGACGTTTTATAGATGTGTAAATATCTTGAATAATGGACTTTGCTCAAAAAACTTGGTCGACGATAAATTAAAGAGATTATAACTCATTAATACATTGAAAGTTATTTTTTAATATTTAATAATTTAAAAATCGTTTTGTAATTGTTAGTTATTCAATCTAAAAGTTTTATTATAAGTCCTATCCTATTATTTTGACCACAGCTGTTTATTTGCACCCAATCATCGAAATATGTCTCTGCTGGGAAGTCTTATAAAAGCAAAGCAATTTTGGGATAGTTTAGATTACTTTTTTGACATATTGAGTTCTTATCAGTTGTTGCGATAAGCCCCTGCTTTTGTGGGGCAATACACTCGGCTCGGATTGATATGCAAATTGATTTCAGGTCCCCAGCCAGAGTCTGCCATGAGCCGTCTCCTGGAGAAGCCCAACATCGCCATGTCCATCAAGTCAACGGGTAGTCAACTCTCGAGCACCATGACCACGGCCTCGACGACGTTTTCCGCGGATGCGGAGGATGCGGACACATCCCGCACGCAGCTGACCCCATTCGAAACATCCGGATTTGTCACCACACCCGCCACTACAGTCACTCCCAGTGTCAAAGTCACACCCAGTAAGTAAAACTCAAAGAGATCCATGAAACATGAAAGACATTTGTTGTTTTAATACAGTTACAATTGCAATATTAATATTTTTAACCTATTTAATATTTAAATACTAGAAGTAGTTTCTAGAAATCCATTTTAAAGGAGTTATAACGTGATTATCATAAACTCCTGAAATTATTTTAAAACGCATGCTTAACTTTTGATAATTGTATTGAAAGAATTTCTTAGTAGGCTAGTGCTAACATTTTTTAAGGGCCGTATAAAATCAAATTATATTTGCAAACTCATAAATTTTAGTGTTATTAAAAACTATTTGTAATAAATATAATGTTAAGTAATTGTTTAGTTAAATGTATTTCCCAATATTGATCTATGAAATTGACGCGCATTCTGGTATGATACTATAAAAATGATGAGATTTTCAATTAAAATACGTACGATTTTTATAAAATGCAATACTTAAACTCAACTTCATGTATCCTTTAAGTGCGCCAGAAAATCGACCAGGTGGTAATCAGCCTGATATCGGGAGCGGCGGCGGGGGCGCTGGCCAAGACGGTCATCGCCCCGTTGGACCGCACCAAGATAAACTTCCAGATCCGCAACGATGTTCCCTTCTCGTTCCGCGCCTCGCTGCTCTACCTGCAGAACACCTATACCAACGAGGGCGTTTTGGCCCTGTGGCGGGGGAACTCGGCCACGATGGCCAGGATCGTGCCCTACGCAGCCATACAGTTCACGGCCCACGAGCAGTGGCGTCGCATCCTGCATGTGGACAAGGATGGATCCAAGTGGGTTTTACCCTTCTGCTATTGATACGTATATATACTAACAATGCATTTATTCTTTCAGCACTAAGGGTCGTCGGTTTCTGGCTGGTTCCCTGGCAGGAATCACCTCGCAGTCCCTGACGTATCCCCTGGACTTGGCCCGCGCTCGAATGGCTGTCACAGATCGGTATACAGGCTATCGGACCTTGAGGCAGGTCTTTACCAAGATCTGGGTGGAGGAGGGACCGCGAACCTTATTCCGTGGCTACTGGGCGACGGTTCTAGGCGTGATTCCCTATGCGGGCACCTCATTCTTCACCTACGAGACTCTTAAGCGGGAGTATTATGGTGAGGATTCAAGATTAATAATATAATTTCTGCAGGGAAATCTGCTTATCCCATTTAATAACGTTAAAATGTTAACCTAAAATCACAATTGTTTTATAAGGGAAATCTATTCTTCAGGTTCTATTTTGGTACACCTGTTTTATAAAATTAAACAAATCGCAAGATGATCAGAGCAATTTTGTGCCAACTTAGACGATCATTCTGCGTCATTGCTTTTATTTCGATGTTTTTGAAAGATGTGCATGTGTTTCACGTCGGAAATTATATTATTTAATACATTATTAGATAATAACAGTTTATATTACTTAAAAAACGTAAGATTGAACACCTACCACCTCAGGATGATACATAGTCTAAAAATATAGAGCTATCCAAATAATTATCGAAGTGCTAAGTGGATTAACTAATTTAATCATTTGTTTGCCTGCAGAAATGGTCGGCAGCAACAAACCCAATACTCTAGTCTCGCTGGCTTTTGGAGCTGCGGCAGGTGCAGCTGGACAAACTGCCAGCTATCCATTGGACATAGTGCGACGGAGGATGCAGACGATGCGGGTGAACGCGGCCAGTGGAGAGCGGTATCCAACCATCTTGGAGACGCTCGGAAAGATCTATCGGTGCGTAAATATTTTATATTATGAGTTAATCCTTATTTTTAATGACTTTTTGATTATTTTCCAGCGAGGAGGGCATCAAGAACGGCTTCTACAAGGGTCTCAGCATGAACTGGATCAAGGGCCCCATTGCCGTGGGCATCAGCTTCTCCACCTACGATCTGATCAAGGCGTGGCTCACCGAGCTGTCCAACTTGAGACGGGTCCAAAAGTAGCCCCTGGCCCCTGTCATCCACAAAACACCACACCAAAAACGCACTGCTTTGTTCTTAAGTCTCGTGATCGATGGATAAGTTGAGGAGATAGGAGTGCAGCACCGACATGCTCTAATTGTTAGATATTTTTAGCTGTTAGTTGTGAGGGAAATGCGATAAGGAGAAGACACCCGAAAGCGCTTAACTTTGTTATTAACCGTAATTGATTTATTATCGCCGTAAGCCGAAAGTATATCAGCCAATAAACTGTCTGAATAATGACTCGCCTGGCACCTACTGCTCTTAGGACCCTCGCTCCGTGGTCCGGATCGTATTCAATGGTGTTGCTTTGGACAATAACTTAATCGTACACGCCACTCGTTTACTCCTAGACTAATGATAATGATTTACCCTAAACATTTTGTATATTGTGTGTATTTCCACCTCGATGTCAATGCGCTGCGACTGTAATAATTGCCATGAAATCAAGGGTGTTCACCAGCGAAATCATCTTATGCATATACTATGTAATACTTGTATGTTAGTGTGTTTTTTATTATTAAAATTTACAAAATTGTTTAAATATTTGGTTTTGTGATTTCAAATCATCGCGGTAATTGTTGTGGGATGTGGCAACACCGCCGATCAAGCGATAACTTCTCTTGCGGGGGTGCTGCCTATCGAATATCGAAATCTCTATTCGCAAAAAAAGTACGCAGAAAACGAAAACAACTTATTTTATTAGTGTTTAAAAAGTGCTGTTAAAGTCTATTTGCATTGCAGATAAAGGGTTAGACGGCCGCGTGCTGCAGGCGGTGTTTGTGTATGTTAATAAAAGGTTTTTCCCCAACACCTGCCATCGCGAGAAGGCCATAACCAAAAAGCCAATCTAAAGGTGAGTGCTGGGCCAAAAGTGAAAAAATTAATTATTTAAAGCCTATTGATTTGACGAGGCCCATCCTTAAAGCCCCCTTCCTGCGAATATCAACCTCCGCTCGTTCAAAAGGGGGTGGCATACCTATGGTCGCTTGTTGCTGCGCACAACAGGTGAAACGCAGGACCTTCTGTTTATTGTGCAGCATACACAAAATAAGACACAAAAGTAACATTACTTGTGATTTTCTGCCGCATGTGTAACCTTGACTTTTGGTGGACAAATCAATTAAGTGCAATTAATTACACCGCCATATGTGCATTAGTGTGGGGCATATAGTTGTGTATGTGTGTGCAAGCAACATGCGCACTTTCATCGGCGGCGCCACAAAAATAACAAATGAAAAGGTATAAACCCCCTTTTGTAAAATTTTTGTTTATTGCCATAAGCTAGGTGAATTGTTTATTTTATTATTATTACCATTCGTTGCTGTTAAGTTAACAGAGTAGAATTGGTTCGAGTCTGTGCTATCCGATATTTCCACCTGTGTGGTTTTTCTATCCTAATTTCATTTCTAATGGTGAAACTCGAAATATTCTTTAAAAATGTTTTTATAAAAGAACATTTCGATTCCAAATAAATCCCATAAAAGGATTAGAGAATGGAGTTTTTCAGATTTTGGGGCGACAGAAGCTAGAAATACGTATATTGCAGTCCCTTTGCTGATTATCTTATTTACACCTTTAAAATATTTAATAATTTAATTTAACATTTAACAAAAGTTTATATCAACAAGTTCCCCTGAAATTATTAGAAAACACCGACGTCCCTGGTTTTCAACAATTCAACAGATGTAATCGATGTTTGCCGGCCAAACCGATACATCGATAGCACCCTGTAGACATCGTCTTGCGTTCCAGCTCTAAGAACGCGTCAGTCGTTTTTTAGCCACTCAAAGGAATTGTTCAAAAGCGGACCGATTTTCAAGTGCACAACCAGTTGAATTCTTTTGCAACTGCAGTTTGCTTTCAAGGATTCGCTTACCAGACAGAATTTATTTTTGCCAGGACTCAGTACTTCTTTAAATTCGGATTGCGTGCGTGGGTGTCCGTGCGTGTTCCGTCTCTCTCGCACTGCGTGTGTCTGTGTGCGTGAGGCGAGCGCGATTTAAAAATAAAACGGCAAATACATAATAAAAAAAAATATATCGAAGAGCAACAGCGGCAGGCAACCCAACACAAACAAACCGATACCAGCTAGCCGTGTGTGTTTACACTGTGTTGTGCGTTGGTGTTTGTGTACCAAAGGTAAATAGAAAATGGGAAAAAAAAGCAACGAAAAAAATGGGGGGGCTATTTATGCATGTGTGGGTGGGAGGACCCCACTGCATTTGTGCACTGCGCAAAAAGTGTGGGTGGTTTTCGGGGGTGGGTGGTCCTGCGAGGCCTTCGCGAAGGTTCTTTGCATTTTAGCCACGAAACCAATGCACCATCATCATGTGTTTCCACTTGAGGCTTTATTTATACACCAACATACCCATACCCATACACACATGTGTGTGTCTTCCACGCTCCTGTTTCTCATTCTTCTTCTTGCCCGTTCATTGTTGTTTCCTGGAAAGCCCATAAAAACAAAGGCAACAAGAATTTCGAGTGCAATAGCACAAATGGCAGCAACAACAACACTGATATCGAGTATATTAGCTGTTCCCCATCGCCCCATCCCGCTCGCACTCCTGCACAGGGAAAAAAAGATGGTACAATATTTATACAAATATTATCCTACCAATTTTTCTAATTCCATTAAACCTCTATGCAAATATTATTTTAGCGCGTTCCTCATTTCCATATGCGCTTGGACAACTTTTTGTTAACAAATTTAAATATTCGTATTTTTACATCAAATATCACACAAAAATTAGACAATCAAAGTGTTGAATGTCCTCCCTTGGTACAAATTAAAGGTTCAAGTACCAGCGCTGCCCTATGTTTTAATAATGTCTATATTATCCATGACATTTTGATGTTATTTCTCTTAAGTATTTGGTTAAAAAATTATCAAATAGATCAACACTTTTACTTTTGTTTCCACTCCCAATTTTATTTACCCAATGTAACAACCTCTATCAATTTTTCTCCGTGTCTGGCGTACGTCCCTATCATTCTCATATTCACATGCTACTCTTGCTTTCTTACGTCGCCGACTTCTGCGCGCTCAACACTTTTATCTTGCTCACTGTCGTCGGTCGTGCCCCGTCCCCTCCTGCTCCTCTCAACACCCTGACTTCTTGGCCTGGCTATAACCCGGCTGGCTCTTACCACTTTGGACAAATTACGATTGTCAGCGACGCCAGCGTTAACCCCTTGGCGTCTCACAGTTGATAAACCCGATGGCTGTGGACACAGTAGATTAATATTGGCCATAGTATGGCCTCTAATCGATAGCTAAGTGGACAGGGGATTTATGACAGTTGTCAAAAAGGTTTTCGTATGTTACGGATAATTATGCATACACATTAGTTACGATATTTTACCTATGTATACCATAAAGTACAGATGTTTTATCTCTGAAAATTGGTTAATTTCTATAATGTTTAGGGATAGTAAGCATTGATTATACTATGAAGTAATAATTCTATTTCTTATTTTAAAATGTATTGTGTAAAATTAAATGGAAGTACCTATATGGTAATAGTGAATTATATATGAAAACTCTTTGAATTGAAAAGGAAAAATTATAACGATACATTTAACTCAAAGAACTTCCGAATCCTAGGGTGTATTAACATCCGGCTTTCAAAATCTTTTTGCGAATTAACACGCGTCAGATGCGAACATACGCAGAAAAGTTTATCGGCACAAATTCAATCCACATGTGTTTAAACTTTAAAGTTATTTCTGGACTTTAGATATGGACAGTGTTAATTATGACGCGATTATGCGAATCTCTAGCAAAAATTGAGCTCTGCTTCTTATCGTTGACTCCCCTTGTTTACTTTATTACATTGACACCTCGTTATCAAAGTTGCTTATTGCGTTGCATTAAATCGTTGGTGCTGCAGGCGTAAGTGGAACAGTCCTTATAGATTGGGTGCCTACTGTACTTACACTTATTACGCCCGCTTATCGGTCGCTTTATGCTTTTCTAGTGTTAATCACAGGTCCCAGTTCCGGTGATGAAGAAACGAAGCAAAAATGTAGCCCTCCAAATCTATGGGTTTACAGTCATTCTTTTGTTTTATAATAATGTTCGACAATGTCAACGACGCAGGCTGAATAACAAATGTACCAAAAATTATATAAAGAAGATTTTTTTTTTAAATATACATATATATTTTTGGGGAAACCAAGATCGTTAAAATAGATGCATAGATTGCATGACATTTCTTAAACGTACTTTCAAAATTCTTCAAAAAGTTATTAAATAATCAAATAAAAAATCTATAAAAAATAACGAGCAAAATGCGCGATTCAAATATTAATGACAGGAGGTGGTTTATTATATTTATTGCAAATATTCTCGAAAGACTTAAATGATAACCTCACTGATCCCAGACATCCAGAACATTAATTTTAGGCACCTACACCCGCAACCTTGAAGCTGTTGAATGTACACAAATTGTTTGACAAATTTTGATATATATTTTTAAATTACTTTATTTTTTGACAAATAGAATTGATTTCTTTATATTGGACCTTTTAAAAGTTGTTTACAACAGTTAACTGATAAGTGAGGTCAAGAAAGTGTGGCAAGCTTGAAAACAAACATTGAGATGTTTTTTTCCCGCAAAGTATGGTGATAAGAAGGCATGTGCTGGCAAACTGGAAACCGGTCCAATATACCCCATTCGATCCGAACTCTTGGTATAGGAAACGAAAGCCGACAAACATCGTGCAAATGTCAGGCGAGCAACAACGATAAATGATTACTTAAATAACACTTGGTGGGGCTTTGGTTTGATGGTTGGGGGTAGTGCAACGGCGGGGGTTCCACTGTAGATGTACGACTTACACCCACACATCCACAGGGCAAAGAACACTGAGGCATGCTTATTAAACTTTTATGAGTGCAAAAACAAATACCACAATCGGAGTCGTGAGTGTGTGCGTTGTTTATAAAAAATTGAATAAGAAAAATATAAAATGTACGGCTGTGCCAGCCACAAATGTCGAAGCAGCAGAAAGCGCAAAAAGCGAAACGAACAGCCAAGAACAACAAAGGCCGAACCCTCGCTCTTGGGTATTCGAATAGAGGGTTTTTTGGAGTGGTCAGGAGTTAGAAGCCACCAAGGGGCCGAGGAAATTGTAGTGGCTATATGGTTGGCCATGCCATACAATCCAACTTCTTTGCCTCACCATCTGAAATTTTCTTTACCGAGTGCATGACGAATATTTTTATATTGGGATACCGGCGGGTCTAGCAAAGAAAGCACAATTTAAACATTTTCACACAATAAAGCGTATATACTTTTATTTATTTTTTGATTCTATTTTTAATAATGATATTATTTCGGAATACATACAAGTAAAGGGTAGATAGAAATGCGTCTGTTACATTTTAAATTTAAATTTTTGAATAAAAAACCTTATAAATAGGGAGAAAAACTTTTTTAAACTTTATACAATTTAAAATATAGATAGTTTTCGTGCCACAGAGGTACCACTGTCTCGCCCAGTTGTCTCACGTTTTATGATACGTAGTTTCGAACCGACTTATCAGTGCCCGGCTGCTGCCATAAAACTTTCCACTTGCGGCACTTGGATTCCTTAGAGCTTTTCAATTCAGCTGAAAATGGGATTCTTTTCTATCTGGCCATATCTTGTTTATACGGCCACTTTGCAGATAACGTGCTTTCCAGAATTTTCCCTGTGGCAATACGCCAAATGCTGTGTGCATACTACTTTCGGGGATTATACTCAATCTGTATCTGCAGACGGTTAGATTGTTTATCCGAAAGATTTCGCAGCGCAGATATCCAAAGATAAACAAATTGGATCGCTGTGGTAGAGTCAAGTTTGCTTGGCATTTACCGTCGATGAGTCATACGCCAAATGCTTATCTAAAACGCGCCTATTTGGCTTTTTCTAGCTCAGCATTAATCATATACGGCTAAAAGTGCAATCAGCTATTTTGTTATTCTCCCTATTTCTTTCGTATATCTCACTGTATATTTCTCTGTTTGTTTGCGAATCTCGCTTTGTTTGTCGAACTGGCAGCAAAAAGTCAACTTTTGTGTGGGCAGCTGGCCGACAAAAGCTTGTTGAGATACAGATACTCGTGTTTATGTATACAGAACAGCCAATCCGTTGGTCAAGAAATCATGTATGTATTTGTGCCATAACAATTGGCACTCAATTGTAGTTGCAGATTACTATGAACTGCGGGTTTTCCCCCGGCGAACGCTGAATTGACTTACATTTTTCTTGGATCTCCTGCTTTACATACCCCACAAACGGATGCAAAAAACAAGCCCAACCAGTTCGCTTTTCGCTGCCACAACACCAAACCACTTTCCTTTGTATGGCACAGGTTTTTTCATTGTGGAAAATGCAAGGCTCAAGGTCGCTGGAGGCACTGAAAGATTAGAAATTGACTGGCAAAATTGACACCCACGACCCTTTACAGATTAATGAAAATGACTAATATGCATTATCAATTATGAGAATTCTCAACAAAATCTTTAAGTATTACGCAATAGGTTAGGGTATGCTAATACTTTTTGAGGTGCATAGTAACTGTCTCATTTCCAGACCAAGTCCAAAGATTTGCTTAGCTCTTGTTTGTGCGAATATTATACATGGCAAATGCATTGGATATATGGCGATTCTCCGAACGCTCGCCCAAAAGATAGACGTCAATGCAAATTCAAGTTTTGCAACTGAAAACATTTTGCGCCGACGAGAGATCGAAATGAATTTATACATACATTTAAGAAATGAAAAAAAGCTTCGTTATACATTTTGTTGTGGTTGAAATATACTTGTGTTTGCGTGTGTGTCGACGCTCTTTTGAGGTCTGAGTTGTATACGTTTACGTGTTTTTAACCCCTGAAGCCGGCAAGCCTCGGGGTTTTCTCTTTAAACCTCTCCATTTTGGCCCAGTAGCCCCCGTGTTCGCACATGAACATTTACAGCGGCGTATAAATAACGCCGAGTAACGTGTGCGGCTGCAACTAAGTGAATACTTTTGCCCCTCCGAACTAACACACATTCTATATGGTCTATATGGCGCTATAAATCGCTAATGTCGGCTGTGCGGGTGAGAGGTTTAGTAGAGGTTTGCGGTGGGTAACTACCGGTTATCGCGTTTTTTGCGGTGGAGTGAATGCCGACTTATATTGTACCTCCAAAGCGAAGCGAAAAAAAGCATTATAATAAAAGATGATTTTCTTTAAAGATTCATTATATTTTGCAATTCGATTTTAACCATTTTCTCTTGTAAACCTATAGTTTACTAGTTCCGAGAAATAGAGTTCAAAGCTTTGTATACATACATACTTTTTCCCATTCTTACTGGGTTCAAACTCGAAAAAAATTAATTTTGAATACTACTATACTCGTTGTATTCGTTCACTCTTTTTAAACCAGTAAACGTACCAGAAACTTGAAAAGAACTTTTTATGGTTATTAAATAGCTCAACACCATAAAAACTTTTGTTTAAAACTTTTATCGCAGGAAGTCTCTGATAAGTTCTCCAAAATTTATTTTTTAAAACTATTCTTGTTTCGGATTTGGTAGTTATGAGTTTGTTTTTAAATGTATTGTTTAGCATTTTAAAAATGTTAAACTCGCATATCTTGGTTTCCTCAGTTTGTTCTTATTTTCCCATATTTTTCGTTATTTTATACATGTGTTTTTTCCCAGTGCGTCTTCTGCTGACGTCACTTGGTGGAGATATTGTCAATACCGAAACTTAAAATGCCGCAAAACTTTATCGCTTCTGGGTCTGTGCCTCGGTTTGTTTTGCCATTGTTTTTGTTTTCATCATTGGTTGCTGCTCGTGCGGATGGCGGAACGAAAACTGGATTTGTTTGAACCTCAGCATCGCAAAACCAAGATAAATTCAGAACAGCAAAAGGATTTCTCTCGATATCAAAAAGTTCTGACTAACTCCCTCGAGGCAATTTGCGAACTTCTAGTAATGAGAAACTATTTTGGAATGCGATTAGTTTTAAATGTGCCATAACGTTAACAGAGCCTACAAGGCGCCCAAAAATACAACTTCCTTGTAGCTATGGTCCCAAACGGCAACACTGGCCCCAAAACTGTTGCTATATGGAATGCTAATGGGAATTTCTAAGCCCCACAGGAGGGGCGCTGGCCACCTAGTCATCCATCCATGCAGTTTGGGCTTTAATTATGGACCTGCGGTTGGTTATTTTCGTTGATAATATACACCAGCATTCCCCAATTATGACTCTCGATGGGGTTATGTGCGTAAATTAACATAGTAATGCCATTAACCGAATTTCATAATTATATGGTTATTGGCAGCAAAATTTTTTAGCATACACGGTCGGTCACTAGCACTTGCAGTTCCTAATAAACGCGAAAACTCCAGTCTATTTTCCACGAAGCAGTTGAGGGCTATTTAAAATTCGCAAATTGACCTGATAAGCGTCTTTTTAGCTCGTTCGACAAGTTTTCCACCTAATCCATACGCAATCTTTCATGGCAATTGATTCATCGATACCTTTTGGTCATCGTCTTATCAGAGCCTGGTTATAATATATGAAATAAGGCATACTTCTAGCAAACACTGATTATTCTAACTACTTCGGCGTAATTTTCATATCATTCGTCTAATGGCTCGCCATTCTAACTTTGCCATTCTTGTTTCGGCCTTATCAAGTGAAAAGTGTGAGCTATAAAAGTGGGTAGTCAAATTAGCCTAGCCTTCAGTTAAGTTCCTTCGATCGATCGGTAAAGACCTGCAAAAAAGCGCATCAAATTTAAATATAACTTTTAATGGTTTGTTTTTCTGTGAATTATTATTGTTGGGATGGAAAAGTGATCCGCCCATATAACACTGCTGTCGATGGCAGATTGTTTGTAAACAGTCTGCTCGCAGCCACCTGACAGCCTCTGTTCATCTCAGATAACCGAAGTGGGATCAGGGAACCGGTCAATCGATCCGAGAAATCAAAACAACCGTCCTCCTGTTTCGCTGGAAGCTTTTCCATTGATAACCCTAACTCCCGCAAGTGGGTGAATCACCTCCGATGCAGCTGTGCGTCTTTAATAATATTTTCAGCTTTTCAAGCTGATAACAAGCGAAAAGTAGATCTAAGGCCGCTTGCCGGACAGCTTCTAATAAGAACAAACAAAAACTTTTGCCAACTTCACTAAGTTGCTGCTTCCAACTGACTTGGCACATTAGAGGCTACCACCAAACCAGAACCTTGAACTACTTTGGTTCGGACCGAAAAAGTGGCGAAGGGCACAGAAACCCAAAAAGAAACAGCAGCAGCATAAACTTATGAATAGAAAGAAACCTGCCTGCGGCTATGGAGTATACCAACCCATACTATCCACACACAATCATATTGGTTCCATCTACCTAAGCGACTGATGACTCCCTGACTCTCATACCTAGTGAGCCGCACATCCGAGTTCGGTTCCTGGGGGCAGGTATATATATCTATAGCCGCGACCTGTTTTTTGATCATCCCAAAACTCTCCTTTGGCCTCCATCCCTATCCCTTTGCGTGGACTGCATTTTCGGGCCTGTTTCGGTCATTAGATCCTTATCTAATTTTGTTGCCTGGACTGGTTTGCCTTGTTTACACTACACCACTTCGTTGTTCAACTTCTTCGTTTTCTTAGGCCATTCATATTTGCTACGTGAGCGTTGCGCTGGCCTTTTTTCCGGGTAACTACAGAAATTAGCGTATCGACCACAAAAGCAAACATGCTTCGGTTCGGGTTCGGTTTTGGTTTTTAGTTTGGCCTGTGAGTCTGGACCTGCGTCTGGGTTACCGCTCATTTACGGTCACGTTTCGACGACAAGAAACTGTCGCCGGTGGTGCGGACTTGGCCAAGAACCAAAACCAGAATAAGAACCACCGAGGCAGACGAAGGAAAGGGCTTGGCTTGGTTTGGCTTGGCCTGTTGCCACCGCCACCAGGCTGCCTTATCAGCACTATTTAGCATGGCCATAAAGAGTCATATTCCCCACGGATCGCAGCTCGCCCGGCGGTGCAATTAATTTTCACACCTGTTGTTCAGATCGTCTCGAATTCACCTCACGCGTTGTTTAGCTTCGTTTTTGTTTACTTTCTCACTTGCGTGCGAGCTGGTTTTTTCTCGCTGTGTTTGCCATTTGCAATAATTTTTTTGTTATGGTAATTAAAATGGCTAAAGCCCGCCTAGTCGGTCGCATTCATTCAGCTCTTTACTGCGCTCATAGAATGAGGTTCTTCTGTGACCTCACGATACGGCTGGGGAATCTGCTTCCTCCACAGAACTCCCAACTAATTATGTTTCCATTAACCAAATTGAACGCATACCATACCACCACGCATACCATACCACCATACCATACCTAGGCAAGTTCATTAGAATTATTTTGGTCCAAGTAAACAATCTTGTTATAAATATAAAACTATATTGTCTATACAAATCTCTAAAAACAACATGGATTGTAAAAACATGCTAGTTTCACTGGAAAATCCTTAGTTTTGAATGGTGTAAAAAAGTTACTAATGTAAACCACCACAATTATCAGTTTTTTATAATGTGTGATAGTTCTGGGGGCGTAACAAAGATGTCTTACTGATTACCATTTACTTTACCTTTCGTTGTGACACAAACAACATTCTGTTTGTGTGGATTTGTGTATTTGACCAAGGAGAGACCCCAAACCTTGATAGATAAGTAAACAATTGGCTGCCTTTATGGGTTCGGGACTTGGAGTGAGAGTTGCAAAGCAAATATTGTTAAAATCGCATTGGGATGTGTCCCTGTGGAGCCCTCGAAATCATAGCGTCATTACATCACATAATAATCAAATATTAGGAGACATTATCTTGCCAAAACCTCGCACTTACCCTCATGTTCATATGCTTGTGTATTTATAGTTTCCTCCTAACCATACTAAATCCAAACCAAATCACAAAGCCACGATCTCGTTCGCATGTATGCCAATGCATTTTATGGACGCCTCAGACTCATTTGCCTGTGGAAGCCAGTCGGACATTGATTGGGCCAAGAGCCTCGTCAAAGAGTCCCAGAACAGAAACTGAAACTGAAATTGAAACCAAACCCGAGCCAGAAACCAAGTCCCGACCGTTGCACTGATCACCATACACATTCAGCTGCCACAGCTTAGCATCCAAAATCACAATACCATCATCATATCCATCGGGTAGAGCAAGAGCATGAGCCTGTGGAAGCGCATCTCCAGCCATGGCGACTGCGAGCAGCGTATGGCGGCTTACTACGAAGAGAAGGGTCTGCTCGACCTGCGCCTCTGCTTGGCGCCCTGGATCGAAGACAGGATAATGTGAGTAGCGTGGGGAGTTGGGTAATAGGTTCATTAAAGCCAGCAGCAGCAGAATCCGATTGACTCCGATCAAGACTTTTAACAAAACAAAATCTAATGGAAATTCGTATCTATCTTTTCCCCACAGGTCCGAACAGATCTCACCCAACACCCCCGACCAGTTGGAGCGCGTGGCCCTCAAGTTCAACGAAGATCTGCAGCAGAAGCTTCTCTCCACGCGCACCGCCAGCGACCAGGCCCTCAAGTTTCGGGTGGTGGAGCTGTGTGCCCTCATTCAACGCACCTCCGCCGTCGAGCTGTACACGTACCTGCGCACCGGCCTGCAAAAAGAGCTGCAACTGGTCACCGAGAAGAGTGTGGCTGCCACAGCAGGCCAATCGATGCCGCACAATCCCTACAACATGAACAACACGCCAATGGTTACCGGCTACATGGACCCCAGTGACCTGCTGGCGGTGTCCAACAGCTGTAATCCGACCGTGGTCCAGAACATAGGACCCATTCAAAATGTGCAAAATACAGGCGGCATTGCCTCCCCAGCCCTCGGCATGGTCACGCCCAAGGTGGAGCTGTACGAGGTGCAGCACCAGATCATGCAGAGCCTCAATGAGTTCGGTGGCTGTGCCAACGCTATGAAGCTGCTTGTCCAGAACTACGGTTACATGTTGAACTCCACATCCTCGCCGAACGCCGAGGCTGCCTTCAGAAGTCTGATCGATGAGAAGGCGGCCATCGTGATCACAATGCGCCGCAGCTTCATGTACTACGAGTCGCTGCACGAGCTGGTCATTCACGAGCTGAAGAACTGGCGCCACCAGCAAGCACAAGCCGGAAACGGAGCTCCATTCAATGAGGGCTCCCTGGACGACATCCAACGTTGCTTTGAGATGCTCGAGACTTTTATCGCCCACATGCTGGCTGCCGTTAAGGAGACCATGCGCGTACGTCTCGTAACCGAAGAGCCGGAGCTAACACATCTGCTTGAACAGGTGCAAAATGCGCAAAAGAACTTGGTCTGCTCAGCCTTCATCGTAGACAAGCAGCCCCCGCAGGTGATGAAGACCAACACACGGTTCGCGGCCTCAGTGCGCTGGCTTATAGGCTCCCAGCTGGGTATCCACAACAACCCGCCCACTGTTGAATGCATTATTATGTCAGGTAACATTAAAAACATATTCTCCTGGCCAATATATGGGACTAACGTTTTCCCTCTTTCATTCACAGAAATCCAGTCGCAACGCTTCGTCACTCGCAACACACAGGTGGACAACAGCAGCCTGTCCGGTCAATCATCCGGCGAGATACTAAATGCCTCCAGCACCATGGAGTACCAGCAGAACAACCATGTGTTCTCCGCCAGCTTCCGAAACATGCAGCTGAAGAAGATCAAGCGGGCAGAGAAGAAGGGCACCGAAAGCGTTATGGATGAGAAGTTCGCCCTATTCTTTTACACCACCACCACAGTAAACGATTTCCAGATCCGGGTGTGGACTCTGTCCCTGCCCGTTGTGGTGATCGTTCATGGCAACCAGGAGCCCCAGTCCTGGGCCACAATTACTTGGGACAACGCGTTTGCGGAGATTGTACGCGATCCCTTCATGATTACCGACCGCGTTACCTGGGCCCAGCTGTCGGTCGCACTAAACATCAAATTTGGATCCTGCACAGGTCGCTCCCTGACTATTGATAACCTGGACTTCCTTTGTGAGTTTGATCTTTAGTTTTTGTTGCTGAACGATCATAATTGTCATTGTGTTTACAGACGAGAAGCTCCAGCGTGAGGAGCGTACCGAGTACATTACGTGGAACCAGTTCTGCAAGGAACCCTTGCCCGACAGGTCTTTCACCTTCTGGGAGTGGTTCTTCGCCATCATGAAACTCACCAAAGATCACATGTTGGGCATGTGGAAGGCTGGCTGCATCATGGGCTTCATCAACAAGGCCAAGGCCCACGCTGATCTGCTGCGTTCAGTTTATGGCATCGGCACCTTTCTGCTCCGCTTCTCCGACAGCGAGCTGGGTGAGTGCAGATCATTGGTTTAAATTTAATGGTTAAATAAAATAGTAACATTTCCCTTGAACCTGCAGGAGGAGTCACCATCGCTTACGTAAACCCATTGGGAGAAGTCACCATGCTGGCCCCATGGACTGCCCGTGACTTCCAGGTGCTGAACCTGGCCGATCGCATTCGTGATTTGGATGTGCTGTGCTGGCTGCATCCTAGCGATCGCAACGCGAGCCCCATGAAAAGGGACGTCGCCTTTGGCGAGTTCTACTCGAAGCGTCAAGGTATGGTTGGAATTTGAGATAACAGGGTCCAACCCTCCTAATCAGAACCCGAACCCCTCGTTCTAGATCCCATCACCGGTTATGTGAAGAGCACATTGCACGTCCACGTTTGTAGCAATGGGGACAATGGATCCACTGTTGGAACACCGCATCATCACGGTGCCCAGGAAAACATGCAATTGGGAAAGTAAGTTTTGGATGCCGACGCCACAGCTCAGACACCAAATCGACAGCCAACAGCAAAAAGAAAACAATTATTTATTTCTTAACTACTAAGTTTATCCTTGGCTTGCTTGAGTAGAGCGCTAATCCTTGGCCCGAGATGATCGATAAAGCCTCTATATCATCATGCCTGATCCGCCTTATTTGTTTCTGCTTACTTGCTTCACCTTACGTTATGATTGTTTTTGACAAAAAGTTTAATCAGATTGCAATACTTTGAATTCGAAAAAGACGTTGTGGAGGGGCAAAAAAGGCGAACCCGAATGCGTTTTTTCATGGCTAACCTGAAATTGAGGCTCTTTTGTTAACAAACTAATAAACTTAATTGGACACATCTGTCTGAGCTCCTGGATGAGCTCACAATGTCACTTTACTCTACTTATTTGTACTTGCACAGAAACTTAACCATCCTACTCTCTGTTTATTTTCATTTTCAACCTTTTGCGGCTATTGATTTTTGGGTGACGGTTCAGTTTTTCACCACAAAGCGCCATCGGTTTCTATAGCCCAGCACCACCTGAGGAATCAGATTCCGATGCTAGCGAAACGGCCGAGGCCCTACAGACATATATAACAACAGCTCCACCCAACGACCCCCTGCTGGGTGTAATCAGTAGTACCCTAATGAAGAGCGTTCACAGTCCGTACGTTTTTTAAATGTTGATCATATGCTGTGACATCGCTTTTTTATTCAGTCTATCCACAACTGATGGCTGGGTATTGGTCGCTAGTTGATTGTGGCACTTACCGAAAGGTATAACATTTTAGTTAAGTTTCGCATTCAAATCACTCAACCCAAATCACTGCAACCCGATTGCTTGATGATAATGCCCGAGCTGTTCGTCCGCATTCACTCACGCCCCTAAATGCGCTCTCATCCGATCGATCCGTCCTGAATACCATCTCCTTAACTCCCCCAACTGAACAGCCGATGGTCACTTCATGCTCATTCCATTGCATCGCCTCATCAGCAGCACATGCCAATGGTCACCCCTGTTTCATGAATTTCAGATGGGCTCTCCAAGGAGATGACTAACTCTATTGATAGTTCGCAATCTAGTTTTAAGTGACTTAACCAATTGCTTACGTTAAGCGAGTCCATTTTATTGTTCTCTTTCTGTTCAAAGTATTGCCATCTTTTTAAACTTTTCAGCTTCAACTCGATGAATACTGTAAGAAACCAAAATCAAGAAACTTTTCAAAATTTAAAATGACATCCTCTAACCGCTTTTCTTTACCCTCTTCTATATATTTCGCTTTGAACGCAGCTTGCAGAATAGCACCATCATGCATCTGTAAATCTGGTCTAAACCGATCTGAGTTAAACGAGCAACCGATTTAGGAAGTTTCAGATTAACAAAAAAAAAAGAAGCTGATATATTTGGCAAATCTTTGAAACTGATTGATATACTAGATTTAAAATATTCCTGCATGCCCTTTTTGAGGGTTGTTGTTTGATTATTTGCATGTTCGTTGCTGTTGTAATTTCGTATTACGATTTTAAATTCAATTTAATGTGATTGTTATTATATTAAATGTTAAGGGAACCGGTCTCTCTTAATTGTTAGGGACTGGCTAAATTTTCGAAATACTCAAATTTTCACTTGGCGCCGCACTTCTGTCATTCCATTCTTATATGCCCTACATCTCACCACCTTTCCCCGAGCCCGCCCGCATGACTTCGATTTATTTAATCCCGGTTTATTGTTATTTATTAATGATTTTCTTTTCTGTTTGTTTACACCAATTCGTTTGACCCCTCTTTTAGTGGTGACTTTGGAATGGCGGACTTCGATTCGATGACGAACTTTGAGAACTTTTGAAACTAACTATAGCAACTAGAGAAGCCTATGTATAAACGATATCAGATAGCCACCGCTATCTTGGAAGTCCGACGATGATGTGTACGCCGCCACAATGATTGCAACGATCTGGCGCCTGATTCATTGTGCTATTTGAAAGTTTTATTTAATGTTATCTAGATGTAATTATTAGATTTCCGAATGCATCGTAGTGGAAGGTTTTGTTTTGGTACGTATTTCATCTCTTGATATTGTTGTTACACCCAAACGCACTAATCTCTTTTTGCACTTCGAGAACGAAAGAAATGAGTTGTAGTTAAATGTTATATGTAGAGAAAATATCTTATTGTAACGAAGAGGTTAATTATGCTACGTATTAAATGTTCATGATTGTTTAGTAATTGTTAAAACGTATTTTAAACGTTAATTGTCGTTTTACGCTATTTACATACGTTTTACAAAAACGATTTTGAGAAAGGAAAAGAACTCCGGCACGGAAGTAAGCTGGTTTCAATGGTCAAGGATCCGATAGGTTTTTAGGACTAGCTATAAGAGTTGTAACTCTGCACAGGGAATGAAACGAAATTACGAATTTACATGCAGATTATCTATATATTTATATACACGTATATATGTACACAAGCGCTTTCTCGTCGCAGGTGGTGAAACTATTTTTGAAAACCAAGTTAGCTGCAGATTTTAAATGTTACTCGAGTACCTACTTCCTACTTACTACTAAGAACTAACTATTTTCCTAGGATTTTATTTGATCAATTTTAAAGTGAACTCTTACCTTTGTCCTTGCAGCTTTTTGTGAAACGCCAAACCACAGAAACAACATCAAAACTACAATAAGATCTACCAGAGCAATGCATGCAAATTGCGACACCTCAACACAAACACCTACAGCACACACAGCCAGAGTACTGTCTTTATCGTGATTATGATTGTGTCTGACCCATGCAGAATTTAGAATTTCTGTGTTGTATAAACCTTTGGAATGTGTCCGCATGTTATTCGTTTTATATTTTTATATATATCTTTATATATTTGATTTCTTTTTTTGTACTACGACGTGTTCGTCTGTGACAAAGCATTACGTTTAATTGATAATGATAATATGAGTATCGGTTTAGTTAGTGAGTAACTATTTGTTGAATCTAAATTTTTGATTTTGATTTTAAGTTTAATCCCTAATTTAAACAATTTGAAATACTAAATAGTTCGCGTGCTAAGCCTATGCTAAACGAAAGATGAAAACCAATCAACGAGAGCAGCAACGCAGGAGATGATTGCGTTTATTTTTAGTTATAATCTAAGTAACATTGTGAATTGCTTTATAACCCATCCTTTATTGGCTTCCAATGCTGAAAATGCGCTAAAATTTAACGAATCCATGTATATTTTTTTTAAAACTTGTTTGTTTGAGTCATAAGGGCAGAGTTTGCAATGCATTTCAAATGCGCCAAATGCGATTGCCCATTTTAGTCAGTTATCAGAGACACACGTTTGTATGAGAGATCGTAAACATAATCATTTATGTAAGCAGCAACAATAACACAACACTACACCTAGCTTTGTACGTGAACCTTAAGAATTTTATAAGACTTAAGTACAACACCCCCCAAATAAATAAACAATTCAGTAAACAATTGAAACACTTGAATGCGAATGGAAGCGGATTTCCTCTTGTGTACTCACAAATTACGAAACAAAATGTAATATTGTGTACGTAAAGTTTTTAATGTTTAATTGTGAAAACTCTCGCACACACACATTCCCCGAGAAATACACACAAACATCCACACAACACAGATACACATGAGAAAAGCTCGCCAAAAACAATGTTGATATTTGGATACTATTTGAACGTCCTGTACTCACTGTGTACTTGAATTAATTGTGTACATTGTGTAAGTGTTTTAAATGTAATTTCAAACGCTAATTGGGTGTGCAAATTCTAAAACTAAAGTGGAAAATTACTAAAGAACTATTCTTGTCAAAATGGCCAATAAAGATTGATTTTAAACATTAAATTGATGTGATTGTTGGATTATTTTGATTTTATAAGAGGTTGTATATCACACAAGCCAGAGGAGTTTAAAGGGGATTTGTATATGTATTTAGTTTTTGGTGGAGCAGCATTTGTCCTTGGGTCCGTTCTTGCAGGAGCACTGGCACTGCTGACTGCAGGCGCAGTTGTCGCCGCATTTGGAGGCCGAGCATTGGCAGTCTGGGTATTAAATAGGATATTAATAAGGATATTATTTAACAGAAACCTTATTATTTGTATACTCACTTGTTCCACAAGCCTTGCAACCCATGTTGTATTTTTATA
The DNA here is from genome assembly GCF_014743375.2 of Drosophila subpulchrella. Lineage (NCBI taxonomy): Eukaryota > Metazoa > Arthropoda > Insecta > Diptera > Drosophilidae > Drosophila > Drosophila subpulchrella. The sequence continues at coordinate 2,067,726 of NC_050609.1, read as the reverse complement.
TATTTTTTTGAAAGATATTTAAAAGAACTTATTTGTTCTTGCTGTTAGCTAAAACTCTTTGATGATTACCAGCTGGGAGACCCAGCCTTCTTATAGTTACCCCAGTGCTTTGCACACCACCAAATGAATAATATTTTTATCAGTTCGTGCGCAAATTAGCCTTATCAGCTGGGCATAAAAAATCATAAGGTTTTTGCGCACGAAGATCGAGCGCAACTGCACACGGCTTTCTTATCTAATCAGCCAGCACGGCCCATAGTTTCGATGGGTCTGGATGGGGTATAAAGAGCGGAGTTTTTCAACCAGAAGGCATCACAAAGTCTCAAAGCTTCAAAGTTTCGATAATTACTACAGCCAACCAACCACAAAAACAACAAGATGCCTTGCAAGGGATGCGGAAACAGTAAGTACAAGTCCTCCAAATTGAAGGAAATTGATCTATTAAAAGGCAATACTAATGTAAAACTCTTCTACCTTTAGACTGCCAGTGCTCAGCCGGAAAGTGCGGAGGAAACTGCGCCGGAAACAGCCAATGCCAGTGCGCCGCCAAGACGGGAGCCAAGTGCTGCCAGGCCAAGTGAATGCTGCCCAAAAAATAGACTTACTATAAATAGTTCTTGATAGTTGTTACAAATCTCCGACTGAAGCTGAATAAAAGCCATTATAATGTTGTAGTTTAATTAATTTTGAATTACTAAAATCCATTTGAAAGGGATCATGATGAGGTGAATGGAATGGTAACACAGTTTAGGATGGTTTCAAGTAATGAAGTAATCAAATGTTAACCATTTTAAATGCTTTGAATTAATTTACCAAGAATACAAAAAAAAACGGTGATAGACATATTAATGCTATAATTTCTTTGAAGATGTTGTACACCAAAAATAGCCTGATGATGTGGAAGACCCAATAAAAACTAAATTAAAAATGTCAGTTTGGCTTAAATATTTATCCAAAACGTATTTACAAATCGATTTTAGCAACCTGTATATTTTTTGAACTATTATGTTCACTTCAAGCCTTTAAATACCCTTAAAAGTTCGTCTGATTTTCATCCAAAGCAGCTATTTAATCTCCATGAGCAAATGTGAAAAATGACTGAAATAATTTCTGAGCATATGTGGCGGAAGTTCTCATTCTCGGCCCGCACTTTGGGCATAAGTTTATAATCTTCGGGGTTTATTTAATTTGCAGTCGAGCAAAGCAGCTCGCAACCGCCTTCTATGGCCCATTTAGCCAAGTGTGGTTGGCTGTGCAGGTGGTGCGTTGGGTGAGGGCCATCAGCCGACGGAGAAGGGCACTCGAGTCGCCGCAGTCTTTAAATGTGCAACTTGGAGGGGCCACTACTTGCAACGACTGCAAGTAGTGCCGAGCAGCGAATGTATGTCTGAGTGCCACAGTCCTTGGTCCTTCAGGATGCGTGCCGTGATGGCATGATGGCAGCTTGGCAGGCAAGTGGGCAAGGTAAGCATCTGGAAGATTGACAGGCGAGAAGGACACGCTGTCTGCCTGTCAGTTCGCATCCGAAAGATGCATTAAGCACGCTAATTGCAGTTGACAATCTTATTTTACAGCCAGCCAATCGGGGAATTGGCGCATCCGGCGCATATCCAAAGGGATATTGGCTTCTATTTTCGGCAGCTTAGTTTCGGGCTCACCCAAAATTTCAATTTTCAGCACTTTTAATGACGTTAAGCGGCGGAAATGGAATCGCGCCTGGTAACTGCTTTTTGCCCTTTCCGCCAAGTCATCAAAGTTAATTCGTTTCGGGTGGCAAGTTCGAGCTATGATGTTTTTACAGCCATTTCCGGTTTTTGGGAACCCAGCAGAAATGCCAGTCAGCCTTGTTTTGCACTATTTGCTTTGTTTTGCCTGCGGGCCGGAAATTCGTGTCACACCATTTGCCAGATTGTAAGCCTGATAAAGTGACACGTTGGCATTGAAAGCTGCAGCCTGCAAGTGGGTCACGCGATGCGTTTAAATCTCGGCTTAAGGGGCGTATACGCGATTCAAGAGCATACTGGGCGTATACGCGACTGGCCATCTTAAAGCTCAAACGCACACAGTTAATTACGACATTAAGTTTTCATGTCGCAGCCAAGTGAAACGGACCAAAGCGGAAACAACTGCAATGCGGGCACTTCGTGAGGACTTTGTCGCCAGTTGAAAGGCGGAAAAGGACGAGGCGCCAGGACATCACTTATGCATAAGAACATTTTAACTTTTCGTTGGCCACTTTCGACCCTCGACGGGATGGAGGGTGGAGGGATAGGGGACTCCCTGATTCAGGATTCCAGATTCAGGATTAAGTGTACAGGTTACTGGATACGAGACAGGGGACAAAGGACCCAGAACACCGGCACCACCTCGTGTTTATCTTTGCGTGTGAATCTCGCCTCCTGGCTGGGCAAAGTTTCTCTACGGAGAAATCAAATTATCCACACAAGTGGCGAGAAGTTTTTGGCAGGCAACGAAACATAAATTAATGAAATGCACAAAAACTGTGCCGCCCCTCGTTCTCGTCCTCAAACGCCACCCCCTTTTTTGTGGGCAAATATTCTTAATAATTTATTGCAATTTGTTTGCTAAGCGCTTGAAAACTTCCTTGAACTTTTCAACATAAATTAACAGATTAGTCGGCAGCCAATCCCCCCTGCTCATTTTAGCCAGGTGCCAGGCCACTTGGCCCAAAAGCACCCCGAAATAAAAGACCCAAACAGACTGGGGCCAGACAGGTCCTGTTTTGGTTTCGGCTCAGCTGCTCCGGCTGTCCCTGCGTTATTTTCCATCTCCCAGCGAGCTGGGAAAACTTTTCACCAGCACGCACAGAGGTGCGCCTGCGATCCAACCGCTGTGGCTAACACTATAAATCTTGGCCAATTTGCAAATCTCGCCTCTCCAGCCGCCTCCTGCGGTCCAAATCTATTGGGAGAGGCCGGCTTGGTTGGTCGGGATTCACACATTTACCATGAAATATTCCTTTTAAATGGGTTTCATTTTGTTGACCACCAAAGCGAATTACTGAATTCTTCGAATATTCTAATACTTCAGGAAAAGATTTCCTTTAGACAACTTTATTGCATTTAAATTAATGCGAAATCTAAATAAAAGATCTGGATGTTCAGTTAGATGAAGAATATGTGTATTAAACACGAACTGTAGTTCTTCAAAATTGTATAATTCCTTCTTCTGTTGGTCTTGCTATAATATTGAAACAATTTATTAATAGTTTTTGCTTAAAACTATTATTTTTCTGGTGTCAAGGCAATCAGATAATAGCCCTGGTAATTAATTTCAAGATATTTTTTATAAAATTATCAGGTTGTTATACCCGTTACTCGTAGAGTAAAAGGGTATACTAGATTCGTCGGAAAGTATGTAACAGGCAGAAGGAAGCGTTTCCGACCCCATAAAGTATATATATTCTTGATCAGGATCACTAGCCGAGTCGATCTAGCCATGTCCGTCTGTCCGTCTGTCCGTCTGTCCGTCTGTCCGTCTGTCCGTATGAACGCTGAGATCTTGGAAACTATAAGAGCTACAATACTGGGATTAGGCATGCAGATTCCTGAGATTCCTGCGCAGCGCAAGTTTGTTTCAAAAGAGTGCCACGCCCACTCTAACGCCCACAAACCGCCCAAAACTGTGGCTCCTACAGTTTTGATGCTAGAACAAAAATTTTAACTGAAATGTATTGTTCTCATCAATACCTACCGACTGACCTAAAAAAAAGTTTGCCACGCCCACTTTAACGCCCACAAACCGCCCACAAACTTCAAAAAATCGTAAATATGAACGCGGATATCTCGGAAAATATCAAAGATAGAGAAACGAGTTTTCAGATTTAGATTCCGTAGGCTTGAGCGCAGCGCAAGTTTATTACGCGAATATGCCACGCCCACTCCAACGCCCACAAACCGCCCAAGTCTGTGGCGCCCACAATTTTCATGGTAGATAAAAAATTTAAACTGAAATGTATTGGTCTCGTCAATACCTATCGATTGATTTAAAAAAAAGTTTGCCACGCCCACTCTAACGCCCACAAACCGCCCAAGCCTGTGGCGCCCACAATTTTCGTGCTAGATAAAAAATTTTAACTTAAATGTATTGGTCTCGTCAATACCTATCGATTGATTTAAAAAAAACTTTGCCACGCCCACTCTAATGCCCACAACGCTTAAATCTGTCTACCGCCGGTAGGTGGCGCATTTGCTGCTTGCATATCTCCATTTTCCTTTGGTCCCTTTAGCTGAGTAACGGGTATCTGATAGTCGAGGTACTCGACTATAGCGTTCTTCCTTGTTTTTTTTTACAATGCTATGTTATATATATGTTATGTTATGTCTTCATGTCACTTTGTGCAGATTTTTAATAGAAGGTAATAACAACTTGATTAAACATAAAGTAAGTCATGATATTTCTAGAAAAATCTATCAAAGTTCGCTTAGACTTAAAGGTTTATTAAAAATTTTTAGCCAAAATACCTATAAAAAATAGACTTTCATTTGGAATTATGTATCATCTTTATTGGTGGCTTTTCCTTTAAATATTTTCTTTAAACCTTTAACATAGCTAGAAAAAAAACTTTAAAATAATATATCATCACCATTAAAGTCGCTAGCTCTTTTCGTTAAATATTTTCCCAAAAACCTTTCATCAATTTGCACCTGCATTTAACTTGGGAAAATTAAAACTGTCAACAGACACATTGATTTGATGTGCTGGCACACATTCGTGTGCAATTTGAAAGGTCCCAGGTGCGTAATCAAACACGCCCCTTTGGCAGTTATTCACCACCCACCGATTGCCAGGTGGGTGGCCTTGGGGGCCGCCTGTCTGCTAGGGCGCTTATCAATCGCTTTGGCGACACTTTTTTCGTTTCAATTTGACATTTCGATTTGCCATTGATTTCCCCAAGCACTTTAAGGCCATGGCTCTGGGTTCAGGGGTCAGGGGTCAGAGGGCGAGTAAGTGTGTCACCTCGTGATTGCCATAACTAAGGCCAAGCAAACCCATTAGGGCAGCACATCCTGCGGTTGCAGGAAGTCCTTTGCCCTTTGTTGACAGCCATTTCATATGCACGAATGCACCATTAGACGATGTGTCATCCATGGCAAAGACAAAGGCGGGCCGGGACACGCCCCCAATCCCCGCCTGTCCGCATTCCGCCCTTCCGCCTGTCAGACGAGCCAACAAACAAAATTACAGTTTTGTCCTTGTTGACCATTAGATTTATTATAAAACTTTAATGCAACTTTCACAGCATATATATCCACAAAGTACGAGGTGTGTGTGTGTTAATGCCGTAATGTTGTTAATTAAGTGAACATGGCAACCGCCCTGAACAGGCAGCTGTCCAGCATGTACACATCCTGCCAACCCCCTGCCTGCGGTATCCCTTCCAAGCCTGCAACCTGTCATGGGTCCGAGAAAAATGCAGAGTGTCGGCGATGGTTTCAAAAGCATTTCCGAATGCCATCCGGCGGAGCTTCGGGATCGTCCGTGCCTCATTAGCTAACCGTGCACGTGCACAAATCAATTTGGCTCTGCCGGACTCGCCCTTCTGCAGCCAAGCTAAAAACAATCATACGACGCGTTGTCCGAGCGGCAATCAAAGTCAACGGCTTTCACTGGAGACGGAAATCCCACACCGCGGGAAAATTATGTTGCACTCTTAGGTGAACCGGATAAGAAGTTGAACTAATGGGTACTTGAAGTTATAATATTGATCTAAGACCCTTAAAACTTTTAATTTGATGGAAGGATGTACCAATATCAGTCGATAATTCCGGTCCTTCACTAATTTAGTTTATTTTTTTGAGCCCTTTTTATTGTTCTATTATTATAAATCCTTTAAAATTGAAGGTCTATTGTAAAGTCCAAGGAACAACTCATTTTTATTGAATTCTTATGATAAATTAACTTACATAATGAACGTAATATATATGGTCTAAGTCGTGCTCTACAACTATCCTTTACGCGGTTATGGGGAATAGCTCTGCCTGCTCTCTGCCGCCACACAGACAGTGTTGTAATTAAGATGATTGCAATGGATATATAAGTACAGCTTATGGAATGTAAATGTTTTTCCGAGTGCAAACCAAGGCAAACCATGGGGATGTCGTGGTATGTTTTAATAAGCAATGGCTTAGGAGGAACCCGGGGGGATGGCACATTGGATGCTTCTTCTGCTCAGCCAGGCAGCCAGGCTACCATCAGGTTCCAAGATTGCTTCAGTTTCGGTAAGTATAATGCAGTTTTTGCCCAAACATACACACTCACTCAGCTGATGCTTATCTATGGCAGTGTTTGCCAACCAACGGCACTGATAAGTGCACTTCATGATGTTCAAATTATATGGTTGCCGGGGAACGAGCTCCATCGCCATCGCCATCAGCATTACGCCCATGAAGCACACACATTCACATTGTTGCATAGACTATTAAACACGCTGCAAGGAACAGGGGCGAAATGCATTTTTAATGCAGCGCAAATGTGGCAAGTGCTTGGCCAGGCTTAGAGGATGCTTGCTTTTAGTTAACCAGAATTCGTGGTGGCCCTAAAACCCCCCCTCCCCCGCTCGAAAACTTTGGACTGCTTCCCCATTCTGTGCCCGGAACCCAATTAAACACCAATTAGTGCGGGGCTAAAGTTTTGGCTAAGCCAAACTTTTGATTTTTTCGGCATTGATTTTTGAACTCTTGCCCTGCGCCTACTTAACGACCCTCGATTGGGCTCAAGTCTAGGGCTCGTTTTCACGTAATACCCGCTCTAATTGTAAGTGGCTCTTGAGGACAGCCGGGGCGGAAATTAAATCAGTGCGAACTACTCTAATGTGGTTGGAAACAATCACGTGACCTGGGTGCCCAATGCCGGATGATAATGTCATAAATTAATCAAACCAAGTCTACGCCCAAACTAAAGCTGTTGATTGGGTGGGTAAATATAAAGGTCAAGCACCTAGAATAAAGGTTTATCTTAAGAAACTATGAAATGAAGAAGTAGTTTTTTTTTAATGAAATAAGCAGAAATTAGTAAGTTAAGAATGATTAAGGGCTTTTTGCAAGTGCTTTTTATTATCCATTTATTAAAATTAAAATAAATTAAATTAAATTATCACATTATTTTATCCACATAATCTAACTTGAAGTTTACATCTATAATATAATCTATTTTTAAAAAGTGTCTGTATCAAAGGATATTTTTTAGTATTCATTGAATAAAATGTTAGTCCTTAACATTATCACATAATTATATCCATTTAATACATGTTGAATATTTAATTTCCAATTTTACCTATTTCTAAAAAGTATATGTATCGAAGAACATTCAAAAAAATATATATTAATTTACTATACTATGCTATACTTCAATAAAAATTTGCGAATTCACCATATTTTTCTTAAAAAATTTATATAATATAATTGAATGAAATTAAACTAATTAACCTACAATGCTATAATAAATTGGAATGAAAGAAGTATTTTTAAAATATAATTTTTTCTAGTTCCATTTTCTCGCAGTGTAGAGAGGCGATACGACCAGCCACTTGTGACGTTTTTTGTGGGTATGTGACTGTGTATTTATTTAATTGCCAGCCAAACAGCCAGCACGTTGAGTCAACACAGGAGACGAGCTTCTGCTGGTAATCTGAATCCTCTGACCTCCGTGCTGCATACAAATCCACGGCCACGAAGTCCATTTGCATACACCGAGATTCGGTGACTCGATTCAGATGCTCCTCGGCGATGGCAAATTGAACTCTTCAGAGCCGCCGACTTCGCCGAATCCTCACACTAATCAGTGGCTGGAAAACAGCAGGCATCACGTACTTGGGCTATTTCCACGGGAACCGCCAGGAGTCCACAGGATGCAATTTGGCCCGTATCAACAACAATGGCAGCGGAGGCCAAAAACAAACACAAATGCTCGGCAATAAAAAGCGAATCAGCCAGGGCAAAAAGTAGATCAACCAAATAGAAAGGCACTTGTGAGACCGAATCAAACGGAGGGACAAAAGCACAATGTCCATGCCAAATGAGCAGGAAGCAGGAAGAGTGTCCTAGAAAGAAAAAGCTGCCTGCATTGTACTCTATTCCCACCAAATTGTTGGTATAAATGTATAGTAAGTAGCTGGAAAGCTTATCCTACAATGCTGGGATGTTTGCCTAATTTTGGGATAGAAGGCGAAATCCACCGACTCAAGTCCATTAAAAATTCCAATAAACTTTAAACGAAAGTGCAAGCAAAACACCGCCTTCGCCGAGCAAACCGCAATTTATTTTTAGAACCCCCTGCCTTTATAGGGATATTTGTTTCAGCACAGGGCACATTTTTCGTCTACTTTCTCGGTTGCCCGTCGGGCTTTTTCCCCAGTTGATTTATAAAGTGCAATATCTGCGCGACAAGCGGAGCGTGAATACAAACTTATGTGCCATCTCTCGCCGGCGGCTTTATGTGCCAACTCTTCCGGAATTCACTTCGCCAGAAAGTATCTCAAAATCCATATGGAAAATGCAAATCGCAGAGCGACTTTGTTTGATAGGCAGCCGTTCGAGTCGACATTTTATTGCGTGGTCGTCGAGAGCAAATGATGTTCATTCATTTGCCAGCAGTTACTAAATAATGCAGCAAGTGCAAACTTTATTTTTGGTCTTTATGTGCCGCTGAAAAAGCCTCTCTGCGGCTGCCTCCTAATGAAAAATACATGTTCCGCCGCCTGCAATTGAAGATGTCGCCGTCTCATATGCGAACATGGAAAGGCTTTTCGGAAGTTGCAAGGTGGTAGAAACAAACATTAATAGATATAGATATTGTAAAAACAACAGCAGATCGACCATGAGATGCCGCCAGAAATCAAAATTGTAATAGTTTTGTTGTTCTAAAAAAAATGTTTTTGAGGGCAGTACTTATATTGTGTAGTTTACCTTATAGTTTAATCTACATTGTTAGGGGTTTCAAAAATAATTATTATTTGGTATATTAAGAAAAACAACGAGAGACAAATAGAGACAATAAAAAGGGGTTTTGAAATGTTAATATAAACATTTTTTTTAAAACCAAATAAAATTGTAGACAGTCAGAATAAATAATAATATAAAAAGGACACAGTTATGAAATGCAAATTTTATATTTAATTTTTTATAGAAACTTTAAAATGTAGATGTTTCTCAAGAATCATAAAAGGTGTGCTAAGAAACCGATGAGTGTTAAAGCTCTTTTTATAAGATTTTTCGTATCCACAATTGTTTGCTTAAATTTTGGTTAAAAGCATTTTATATCAATTTAAATCCGAAAACTAGAAAAACCATGAGAGAAAAGCTTCTGGATTCTGGTATCTAAAAACTTAATTAAAAGCAGTGTCAATTATTTGCCGGCGGGTTCAATGCAAATGCATGAAATTCCTAGACAGCTGGACCAACGTTCTACGTGCTGGTTTCAATGAAATGAAAATATAAAATATGCATTTACAACTTTTCGTGGCTGCCGGCGATGCCCGGATAAGTATGCTACGGGCAACGTGATGGGGAATTGCGCCAAAATCGTTCTCGTCCTGCATTCAAATGGAGCCCTGCTTGGGTGCCAAAGAAGGGGGAATAGATCCAGTGTGGCATCCAATGGGTTGCCAGTGAAACATAATCCCTGCAGTGGGTGCAGTGCATCCCATCCCAGCTCATCGTTCGCCTGTCTGCCGAACGACAAAGCCACTCAATAATAAATGCAACGAGCGCATTTCAAACACTTATGGCAAGTTTAAAGTGCCGCCGCCGTTGCATGGAATGTATGGAATGTGGCAGCGACTTTGGCCATATGCTTGTGCCAACTGAACTGTGTGGCATAAGCACTGACTGCCGCATAAATAATTGCACAGTTGCTGCAAATAAAATGGACATCAAGACACCAACTTAGTCAACTAGTCTGTGTCGCCAAGGGTTTCTCTCTCACTCCGTGTGGCAAGTGAAAACTTGTCCAACTTTTGTATTGTCCTGGAAAAGTGCTGGGCTGGAGGTGGTTAAGGGGGGGCGGCTCTGCCGGGTCGCTTGCACTTGAAGTGGAAAAACTTTGCTGCATTGCGTTAGGAAAAACTTTCGACTCTAGTTGTAGTATAAAAGCAAAAGTTTGCCGTCAAAGCGAAAGTTAAAGCCGTAGCGAAATAATTTGAATAAGGCGTTGTAAAATATAATTCAGCATTTACTTGGCCAAACATGGCTGAAATCCAAGCGAAGGACTCAATTAACCAAATTAAGGGCACCCATTTTGGGTGTAAAGTGGGTTCCCAAAAATCACACGTGAAAGTCTCAATTAAATAAAATTAAGAAAATTATTTAGCATGGTTGCAAAGTCACAAAAGGGTGGCGAAAAAAGGTTGGGGGGATTGCGAAATCGAGAGCGAAATGGACACAAACACACGTATCCAAATGGCACAGAAACTTTCTTGAATTCCCCCAGCAAGTTGCACGAAGCGAAAAAAAATCCCCCACAATTGGCAATCGAAAATTGGAAAACTTTTCCCTATATTTGTTTTGGCTTCATTGACTTGATTCCCCCCTCTCCACCACCCACATGGCTTAGGTACGGAGTCCGGATTCCAATGCATGTATATAGTATATATCCACATATAGACAATCAACTCCCGCTTAGCTGCTGTGCTATTATCAAAAGTTTTCCTCGGCATCGGCACCCAGTTCTCAGCTAACCGAAAGCTAAGCGACGTTGGCAAACTTTAATGGGGCCGCGAGCAGTGCGACGGGGGATCGAACATATATATCCCTGGGATTGCGACTTTAATTGCAAACGGGTAGTTTTCAATTCTTTTGCAGTGGCCAACGAAAATTCGCCCCCCAAAATACGCGATTGTATAGTAAAATGCTCTGCAATTAGAGTGCAAGTAAGTGACGCTTTATGGTTTTGTTTGCGGAGTTTTCTCCTTGGTTTTTGTCTCCTCCATGAATTATTTATAGGCAGTCCTGGGCAAATATGCCGAAACAGCTGAAAACTGTGGGTATTCCGTCAACTTTTAGCCAAAAGGCTGTACCACGCTGCGTATGCGTAATAAATGGATTGCCAAAAGGTGATTGAGCAAACGGAATAAAAACTTTGACCTCTCGAATCGATTCGAAGCTGGTGAAGACTTAATTAGATTTGCTTATGGCGTTTGCTTGGCAAATTGTTTACTTAAAAAAAGTTAATAAGAAACAACAAAATATTGAATTAAATACAAAAATAATTATTTTAAATTTAGTTTTAGCTAAATGTATATTTAATATCTTTAAAATGCTTATATACTATAAGATTATGGCTTCAAATTAAATATTACTAATATTAAGCACATTCTTAGCTCAAAAATTAAAATGCTTTTCTTAATTTAAAATATTGTTACTCAAAGTAAATTCTTACTTTGCAAAAACTAATTATACATATTTGATATTCAATTATTTCGAAAATATCGGATTATCGCATAATTTATCTTTAAGAGTAATCTATTAATACACCCATATAATGTTCCAAAAAATATTAAACATATTTACCAATATTTTCCGTATAGCTTATAAAATAAAGTAGGTCTAAATGGATATTAGTTTGGAATATTTTAAGTGTAGCAAAACTGCGGAACCACCGAGAAACCAATCGACACGTTCTAGTTCACAGCGTATTAAAACCATATATATAGAATATCTGTGAGCTGCGTGATCCCGATTCACTTTGTCGCCGCCGCTGATTTCCCCAAGCAGCCACCCCTTGCACCACCCACCCAGAACCACCCCCTCTATAGCCACCCCCTCATCCTCCTTCATATAGAGAGGGTATAGCTATCATAGCGAGTGCGAGTCTGTCAATATGTTCGGGCTTTATGGCAAAAGCTTTTCGCTCGACTATGATTTAGGTAAGCGTCTCCCAGGACACCATCGATGTGGCTGTGGATGTGGCTGTGGATGTAGATGAGGATGTGGCTGCAGATCCCGATGGTGACACTTGCGACTTGGACATGGCGAAACCAGTTAGTGATTTTATTATTTATTGTTCTGCGTCACACCGCAAAAGGATTTAACACATAAATTTTTCATTCCCTGGCTGCTCTTTTGCATTTGCTGGGGGGAAAACATTTTTGAGAGCTGTCAAAAATGTTTGGGCATTTGCATTATAATCGCCGTATACAATATAAATCTATGGCCCATGCATATTTTATAAATGGTCGTTGGACATATAACCCGTTTTGCCCCTAACCCAATCCCATTCAATCCAATCCAATTCCCATTTGCCATTTCCCATTTCCCCCAAAATTTACTTGAACGAACGAATTATATTTCATGTGATAAATTCTAATGTCCTGGGCAGGGATCTAGGTGGACGAATGTGTGTGTGTGGCTTTGACAAATTGAAATTAAATTTCGTTTGTTTGCAGATCACATTCCGAATTTCATGTCAGTCCTACGAGGCTTTTATTTAATTAGAAAAATGTTGAAATACGCTTTGCATGGGAATTGGTTCTGCAAACTGTGCATGCCCTTCGACTCGATTAGTTGGATTAATTGCCTTTGACAGCATACACAATGGTTGGGCACGTCTCACAACCCTTTCCCAGGCTTAATATAGATACAACTTACCCAAGTAAATACACAAGAACAAAAACTATAATTAAATTGATAATAGAACCTATAGAATTTGATGTTTACAATTAATTAATTAATATTAAAATAGTGTAAATGATTTTAATTATGATGCCCAAGAAATTCAAAAAGAATTCTTAAGACTTTAATACCTTTAATACCTTATTAAATAATATTAAAATATATAAAATATACAAAATATTAATAATAAGACTTTTTTTATTATTTAAAACTGTTCAATGCCCAAAAAAAAAATTTTTTAAATATGTACTAGTTTTGGTAAATTAAAAAAGTAAAAACATTAATTTACATAGGATTTTTTTGTGTGTATGTTTGTATATTTCCAGGGGTTCGGCAACTCGTGACATAATTAAAACACAAATAATTGTTAATTAGTTAATCATTGCGGTGACCGCAGCTGGATAATCTAAATAGTGAAATCAAACTAATTATAATTAAAGGTAACTACTTGCAATTAGAGCCGACCGCAAATGGCAATTAATTAGACGAAAACATCGACCCAGGCTGAGGTCACTCGATCCCGTTTGGAGCTCTGGCCAACTCTATTTTATTATAATTCTATTTGTGGACTTTTTTAATTTCATTAGAACGAACAGCACCCCTCCCCTCCTGGTAGAGCCCCCCACCCCCTCTAATTAGAATGCCACAAAGCGACGCGGCCTGAGCCCCAGGAGAGCTCATCTTTTTGAACAGTCGACTGCGGATTGTGGACGCGCCCACGCATTTTCCTATTAAAAATTTCAATTGCCGCGTAAAAACGCGCGTGTCGAAAATAAACTCGCCCGAAATGGAATAATTAAGCAGGTTCATTCATTAAATTCTCGGAGGCAAAAGTTAAATGTAGATCACCCTCCTCTGCTCGCTTTCAATTTTGGCTTAGAATATTTTTTGGCATATTTTTATTTTTTTTTTTTTACCCGTTTCAATGCGGAGTGAAAATTAATAGAGTTGCGGCAAAATCGACTGGCCGCTCCCCTGTAATTACAGGGCACAGAGTCCTGGCCCAGGAATCGTGTCAACAGAATGGTAACGAAACTCCTTTCACCGCAATGGGGAACAAGAAAAAACAGGCTACCAAATTGCATAGGATGAAAATGAATTTTCCACATGAGACAGCACCGCTCGGAAGGATCCAGTTTCTTTAGCACCAGGTGCGGATTATGCATAAACATAAACCAAAAACCAGAAACAAGACCAAACTGGCCGACCAGTGGAAAAGCAGAAAAGTCTCGTTACGAGAGCCCGGCAGACAACAACTGCAACTTCGGAGGGGCATAATGCATGCAAACTTGCAATAATTTTCCCTGGCTGAAATCGTTTTCATTTTATTTTTCCTCTTTGTGAATTTCACAACCAATAAATTTTATGCTTTCTGTGCAAGCGCCAAAGGCGGCACTCACGAGGACCCCTGCATTTCGGGGGCGGGACAGTAAAAACATTTATGGTCCTTGGTAGATAATTAAGTTTTCAGTGGGTTTTCTCTCGAACCCAAACTGAGCAGATGTCTGTATGGAAACTCTATGCCTGACCGCGTGGGTGAAGAATTTTTCAATGTCTTTTGTAATAGAAGAAATAACGAACTGACCGGCATTTATTTTATTACCATTTTGCAAGACACAACTTAATATGAAAGGGAAATTCTTTAATATTTACAAGCCTAAATTAAAATCACGCCTGTATTTTATATAAGTCCTATTAAATACACTTGAATTAAAAATTTAATGTTAATATATACTTGTAAAAACAAACTGAATAGTTGAATGTAATTCACGACGGTTTTGAAATCAATTATTAAAAAGTGTAAAAGTATGCAGTAAAAAAGAGAGTATAATTTTTATGTTGCATACTTTTGGGGACCTTTATAAATAAATTTAAAATCGTTAGCAAAATTCATGGAATTTCTTTTTAAATTAAAACGTTGCCTTTTAGATCATTCCCCAAAATATTATAAGAAATGGTTAGAAAACGTGACCCATCCTAATTGGAAGTTTGTGTAACCTTGGGCGATTTTCAGCAGATCTGTTCCCGTAATCCGAAACAAACTGCATTTGTCAGCAGTTGCCAGAAGTTGGGTCAGCGAACAAATCTGAAGTGAATTATGCAAATCCATTTCTCCACGTCGTGCGATGCGCATGCATTATTTACCCAAATTTCGCCCACTTGGCTGCCCCCGAAAACTGAAGGACCAAATTGCAGGTGTCGGAGATGTGTGGGGATGGGATGGGTTTTGAGCATAGATATATGTGCGACTGACAGAGGGATTGGACTTCCCGGCCAAGAGCTGCAACTGCTCAAGGGTGCTCAGAGCTCAGCACAAATGTGGAAAGCGAACTTCACTTGGATGGCAGTGGGAATGGTAATGGGAATGGTGGTGGGGAAGGGGATGGGGATGAGTCGAGCACCCTCAATGCTCACCGCAAGCAGCCAAAATAACAGCAGGATGACGTGCAGCAGGATGAGCCACTTGAGCCGCAGATTCTGCGGTGCAGCAGTTCCACGCACCAAACTGGGTTACTCTCAAGCCAGGAAAAAACAGCAGAAATACTCTAACGGCGGTGGCAAGTCAATGACGTTCATGCGGAAGCACTGGGCACAACAATGCAGAAGGTAAACAAAAACACGTGCTGCAAAATTATCCGCAGTGGAGAAATGCAGGGGCAAGGCGCAGGTGCGGATACTGCGGCACTTTCTCTGGTTCTCTACGAAGAGAAAGTAGAGGAAAGTTGGCCAGTGAGTGGATAAAAGAGAGCGCGGCAGGACACTGCGGCGTATACGCAATTGTTTATGTTACTTCAACAAGACAAGCTTGCTGTCGGCTTATCCCAGTTCTAGGTTTTTTTTTTGTAATTATCTTAAAAGAGCAAATAGCTTCTAGTACTTTACTTAAAGTATAAAAAGAACAGATTTTTAAACGTTCCATTTTCATTGAAAATAATAAAATAATCAAATCAAATACTCATTTGAAACCCCGTAATATATTAAAATTCTCTTAATTTACTTCTTTAAAAACGATTTCCTTGGAAAAATATGATGCTTTCATATACAAAACTTTTTAATTAAAATAATACAGATATTTATTATCAGGAACCTTCTATCCACATCCAAAATGGTTTAAGAGTCAAACAACAATAAATATAAAAAATATATCTTGTACAATAAAACCAAGACACATTCGAGCTTTTAAATCCTTGATTTGCATAGGTGTAAGCATATAAAAATATAATGAAATTACAATGAACTATTTTCAAGGAAAAAAGGGAGCTTTCACTTTGAACTTTCCTTTTGAAATATTGATTCAATCAATCGTAACAACACAATGGTTTATTTTTAGTCCCCATTTTTAAATTTCTATAGTTTGTAAACCTCAAAGCAACCACAGATCATGAAAACTCATCTTATACAAACAGCCATTTAAATTCGAGCTTGTAAATCACCCACCTTGATTTGCATAGGTGTAAACGTTAAACGCCATAAAAATAGTTTCAAAGTGTTCATTGAAAACTTATTGAGGCGTAATGCCAGATGCGATATATTCGCTTTAAATAGCACACGAGCACCTGGAAAGTACGTGCACACACAACTACGTACATGTGTTTGTATTTTTGCACCTGTTCGAGGGAGAGGCGGAGTCTGAATGTGTGTGTGTATGCAAACAGGATGCCTGCTGTGCGATGTCTGTGTCTGGGTGGCTTCCATTTATAGCCTACCTTTTGGGGGCGGCAGGAGTCTGTCCATAAATTAGATATTGGTGTGGCAGGAGGTCAGCTGTAAATAAGGCCTGTGCATAAATTGGAGCCATGGAAATCGGATTCATTTACTTTGAGAATTCAATTTCGATTTAGTGACAAATGCAATTTAATTAAGCGTTTAGTGCCGCTCTTGGAATTGAGTCGTTTTCATGTTTGCACCCCTCGATGTTTAGTGTTTGACATACTCGTACATCTGATTCGTTGATTCGTTTGGCAGTGCACCGTAAAGACTCGTAATGCGCTCGTAAAGGCATGTCATAAGGCCTGTGGCAGGCAGTCCATTAAATTTTCGTTGATAGCCCCATGTGCACATGCGATAAATTGACGCGATGCGGTCCTCTCTTGGTGGCTCAGCTATTTTGGGCTCCCAATTTAATTAGCCTGCAAGCATGCGCGTCATATTTATTTTTAATTAAGTGGGTGTGTCTTTGACTGTTGTGGTAATACTTACTCCACTTATTGACACGCAGCCAGGGTATAATATAAGCATATAAGCATTTTGAGGGGCCACACTGCGTATGATTGATATGGCCACAAGCTGTTAGAGGCCTGCATTGATGGCATCTCAATGGGAGGCTGGAACTGCTGCTATTGCGAATGGGTTATTCATGAACTTCGGTTTGAAACATTCTGTCTAACTGCGGGGTTCGTTGACCCCTTTCAAGGCCCGACAATTGCCCAGTTTTACTCCCTTTTGTCCCAGAAGCGAGGTCCTGAATGTTTAATGAATTTGTTGCCAGCCACTTTTGTGTCCAGTTTTTGCATTCTTTCCCTTACTATCTATGTGCTTTGTTGCTCTTTGTTACCCATCAACACAGAGTGCCTGCTATAAGCCTTTCTCATCTCATCTTAGCCCCGGATCATCCGCTCCTCATTGGATGAGGAGGAGCTCTGTGGCGGTAAAACGCATTAATTCATTTTAGCAGAACATTATTAAAACTTTGCACCACATAAAGCTGCAGCGAAAGTTCAGCCAGCACAGCTCACCTTGCCTTTGTGGTCGAGTCGAGTATCTGGGCGATGGCAAAAGTTGTGCACTAATTAAGCGCTAATAACATTTTAGCACAGTTTGCCGCTTGCCGTGGGCAACTTCTGCCCGCAGCATGCAAATATGTATGATCGACCGCAGAAGGGTGGAAAAAAAATGGGCGTGGCACTTGGGTCAGCTCCAAGCTCCAAGCTCCTAGCTTCAAGCACCCAGCTCCGCAATCAATTTCACACAGCCGGGGTTAAAAACATTTTAATTTCCATTTGGCCAGAATGGCAGGCTGGCCAAATTGCTGCGATTGCCATCGGAATCCCAGGGCACTGGAAATTTCTCGGCAAGTTTTTAGGCAGCTGCCAACTGTCACACAGGTGGGCGGGGCGGAGGGGAGGCGGAGCAGCGGGGCGACAGCAGGCCAGGACAGGTTGTGGCCCCCGGCGATCTCGGTGACTGCACTGGGAAAAAATATCAAGAGTTTTACACTCCGTACTTGAATTTTGAAATACTAAATACAACTAAGTTAAATATAAGAATTTAATTACCTACCTTTAAATCTTTCTGTTTTGGAGAAATATCCTTACTTACTATTTAAAAACTTATTTTAAAAATTGTATACAAATCTTTTACAAAGTGTCTAAAAAAAGCCCTTAAAATTTGAATTTTTATTAAAATTATTTCTATTTAGCCTCATATCAATACCCAATTAAAAAACTTTTTCTCATTCTAAAAAAAGTTGATGTTATATGATAGCAACCCTAAAAAGAACATAGTAAACCTATTCATTTGACTAAATTACAATAAGTATTTCATATTAAATTGTTTCACTTAATCAAAAAGCTTTCAACTAAATATGCAATGCATATACTTTTTAAAATTATTTATAAAGATGCTTGAAAGTATGCAACAATATATTTTGTTTGACTAAAGAGGAAGTTATATTTTTACAGCATACTTCTAGACACCCTTATAAATTAATTCAAATGTTTTGTTTTTAAAAAAACATTATAAAAACATTAAAGTATTATTTTTTTGTCTGTAAGGGTAGACAAAATAGGTACAGAGAGAATAAAAACGTTGTTGCCAGCTCGCAGTCAATTGAGTCTGCTCCCGAGCACCACGTGTGTGTGTGTGGGCTGTGGAGTGTCAGTGCACTTTGCATGTGAGCAAATAGCAAGTCCCCAACTGGTCAGGGTTTAGTTTTCTTGTTTGTCCTGCCCCGTGTGGCGTGTGTTGGATGTTGCATGTCCTGGTGTCCTCGGTGCCTTGAGTAATGTTGTTTAGCCGCCTCTGAGTGAGCTGAGCTGCTGCTTTTGCTCTTGCTCTTGCCTTTGCTTTTGCTTTTGCTGCAATTGCATCAGTAGCTGGCTGCAATGGATGCTGCATGCAGCAAATGCTGCTTGTTGTTCGGTTGTAAGCGTTGCTTGATTTATGGGCCAGCAAATTTCACTTGACATAATCTTGGGCAATTTTCTTCTGAATATGGCTCCCCGGTGACAATGCTGCTTGAACTGAATTGAATTCTAATTTCGCAGGGGGTGCAAACGAGGTCAGTTATATGGCCTCTACCCTCTAACCTCTTCCCCATTCCCCTTGCCAACTCCCTGGCGGCTGTCCTGTCTGTCTGGCAAGGCAAATAAACGCTTATTTGCACACTAATTGCACCTGCGACGTGCTTTGTTATTATAAAATTCTATATTTACACAAGCGGGCTGCCTGCCATTCTGCCATCCTGCCTGGGATCCTGCCATCGCTCCCCTATTTTTGTTTTCGCTATTGTCACAATATTTGCCGTTGTCGTTGCGCCTGCTTGTTAGTGCTGAAAGGCTTTTCGGCTCCTGCTGAATAAATTTTTCAAAGTCTTCGGAGCCAACGTGGCGTATGATTAACCATGCGGATGTCTCTGCTTCTGCGGTTGCTGCGTGCTCGCAGCTTAATTATGCGCAAGGTTAGACCCCAGTCTTATATACTCGGGATGTATGTATATGTATATATGGCTAACATATGTATGTTTGTGCATCCTTGACCCAGGATGCGTGTTCGCCCTGCAGCAGCAACAGTCGCTGCTGCACCTAAATTATGGTCATTAAAAAGCTTTCAGCTCGTGGACATATCCAATGACATTAAAACATGGACGCAAGTGCAGGATTCTAAGTGAGTGCGACCTCTGGTCTTTGGCGTCTGTTGAGACCTCTTAAAATACGAATCAAAAATGGGTGAATTGAAAGTGTAAGTTATGTTTAAACAATTGAAATACAAGACCTAAATTGTACTTTGCAAAATTCGATAAAATATGATTTATGATTTAAATTATTTATTGTTTAATTCTCATTAAATTTGATTCAATATTAAGTGAACTGAATGCCTGGGATATTAAACATTATAAAGATGCCTAAAGGTATGCAATAAAATAGTATATACCCGAATTTTAAAATGAATGCTTGGTAATTCCAGGTACATCACATATTAAAGCCTACTTTCACTGTTAAGAATGACTGAGGAATCTTAATAAAGATTGTTTTGCTTATAAGGATTTAATAGAGAGGACACTTCTGTATGGTAATTTATATTAAACCCCAAGCTTCGACAGTAGAAATCTGTGCAATCAGCTTGCTTTGAATTGCTCGATTAAAGCTCGGGGTAAATCCTTGACTGCTGACCTCCTTCCGGTGTAGCCTACTTCTCGGCGCTATCTGGTTGGCAATTAGGCAAAGTTTGGCTATGCAGCCAGCTGAAATATTTAAACAGCATCGCCAGGGCAGAGCTGAGCACAGAGTCGAGTTGCGTTAACCTTCGGGGAATTACGTGTGCCCAAATGGAATGAAAATGAAATGTCCAACTGCCGGCGACTGGGGATCGAAGAGGTTTAAGACTTGTGCTTTTAGTTCGCTAGCTGCTACAGCGGCAGCTGCTGCATTTCAAGTAGGTAAAAAGCGCAATGGCACAAGACGCCCCTTGGATCCTGGATCCTGAATCGTGAATCCTGAATCCCAGGGAATACAAACGAGTACCTCCCAGCCACCCATCTTCTGTGTCCGAGAAGGGGCCTTTGTAATATGCGCTCAACTCGCTGCGAACTTTTGTCAACTCGAAATCAAAGGGGACGGCCCAGGAAGTTGAAAAGTTTCGAGTTTTCTACTAAAGTTACTAGCAGAAAAACCATTAAAGGCTCACGTAGTCAAAGTCAAAAGACAAATTTGCATTGGAACGTTTTTCTCCCTTCCTTTTTTTTTGGCATTATTTTTTATTTTTTTCGACTTGAAGGTGTAGCGAGTTCGCAAAAGAAAAGCCCGCTTAAAGCATTGCAAGCAATTTTCTGGTTTTGTTTGTCGCGCATTCAGCTGAAATTGTTTGCACTTAGCTGCGTTTGCTTTGAGCGCACAATTAAAATGCAATTTGGCAGAGCAGCGAGCACACAAAGGCGCCAACAATGGAGCCACCGAATGCAAAGCGCTCGCCGAGCAGCAAATTCGACACCTGGTCCGAGGAGCTGGGAAAAATGAGCGCAAATCCCCCGGCAAATGGTGGCATTTAATAGAGATTTCAGAGCTGCGAATGCAATTTGTTACCATTTTTGGCTTGCCTTGATTCGGCAACGAATCTGCTTGAACTCCCTTTTGGCCCTCTACTTTTTATTTTGGTGACAAACAACCCGGCCCCAAAGTACGACTCGGTTTCGATTTGCATTGGGGTGTGAAATGATTGCCCTTGGTTCTGGATTAACCCGCATACGAATATGTGTGCCAGGTTGGACCCCAAAAATCAATTAATTGCAGTACACACATATCCTTCGGGGCATCCTGGTGGCGACAGGCAACGGCAGTTGTCATTCGAGCATTCGATTCTGCTTATTTTCTTCCCGTTTTTAATTCAACATGTCCACATGTTGCTGTTATAGCTGCGTTATATCTTCATTTTTGTTTTGCCAATATTCGGGGCCGGAATGTTGCAGTGTTTTTGTCACGTGCTGCAGCCGCTCGCAGCATGTAAATTGAGATGGCACACTTTGTTTATTTGTTCTGCAGCACGTGTGACTGCGGCAATTGTTTATGATATGTCCGTGCCCAAAAAAAAGCGCAGCAGAAGGCTTAACTTCAATTCGCCATTTTTTCAATATTTCGATTGGTACACACGGAGAATGAAAAGGAATTTAGAATTTTAAACTATTTTATTTAAGCAAATAATTAATGTTTTTCGAATCCTTCAAGGTAATTTTTGCTTAGAAGATTGTTATATATTTTTGACAATATAATCAATGCATAAGTTATTTATGAGAAACTTACCACACTTGAAACACATATAATTTGTAAGGAATATTTTTGAAAATGTCATAATACAAATCATTTTATTTTAAGTACATGTTTTTCATATATATATTTTTTATATATTTTTTACTTCTTATTTTTTTTCTTAGTGTAAATATTTTTTTGATATTATATATTGTAGTATTTTTTTCGTATATAATTCTTTGTTTGTTGCAAAAATATTGCAAACAAATAACGGCAATTATTTCGGGCCAACGAGGCGTATACGTTATGTATACCTAATGGGTCAAGCAGAGCCGATAAAGCCCACCTGCTTTCATCTGTTAATCGCACTGCTTGCCGCTGTTAACTATCAATAACGCCCCCGTAGTCGAAAATACCCCATTAATACCTATAAGTACCCATGTAGGCAACGCATGGTGCCGCTAATTAGTGACCTTATGAAAATCATATTAAGCGGTTGTCTTAGGATAATATAATAAACCACTTTGAACTGGATATTTATGCAACTTGTTTGTTTGCAGATAGTTCACAAACAATTCGCACTTGCCAATGAAAATAGATGACATTGGTTGAGGCGTAGGAAACAGAATTGTCGTGCCCGATTCTTAACTGTTAATTTCTGCGGTGAGTTGCATGCTAATTTGTTTTTAGCACTGATTTATTGACTGCATTAATAGAGAAATGAGTAAAAGTTTCAAAACATGTCATACGAGTTCATTGGGGAATACTATAAATAGTATTTAAAAACGGTTAAATTCATTTACCTCCTTCTACACTTTTTGTCGTACAGGTTTTTACATTGTTGAATATTGGTCAATAAAGTCAATTATGTGCTAATTTACTGACAGCTACAAAAACTGCTAATAAAGTCAATTAAATGTGTTAATTTAATTAGGGAAGTTTTTTTTTCTAAAAATACGTTTTTTTTTTAAACATGATTGATTAATTATTAAAACAAAAACTGTTAAATATAAAACATTTTAAAAATGGTAGATTAAATTATACAAATTATACAGTTTTTTGGATAACACCCTTTTTTAAGTACTTTATAAAGACAATGATATTTAAATAACTATTAAAATTGTAATTGGCTTATTAAGACCTAAAGCTATTAATAACTGTAGCTTATAGTACCTCTAAGGTACAGAAATAGATTTAATTTTTACCGTCAAGTACTAAATCTGCCAACAAACGGAGCTAAGTTCTAGTACTTTCTTCGATGTACATCCGGTAAAGTGTCTATCTAGATCTCAAATATCACGCATTCCCTTTGTGCTTAAAGTAGCTACCGAAACTGCTAAAAATCTCGCAAATTCAATTAAGCTGGCAGAAACGCTAGCTGCGTAAAGCCCGATGGACGCCGAAATTGCCGAAACAATTTATCTTTACAATCGCCACATATTCCGCCTAATCAAACGATAAGCTTTATGCCGATTATTATCAGTGCTGGCGGTCTAATCACGTCAAGGTTCCTGCCTCTTTCTCTCGATTTAGCTCTGGCTTTATTACCTGGCAGTACCAGTGCCAGAGCTCGATCTCAATTGAAGTTAACTGAACTATGAGCGGTACGGGAATCCCAGCTCCCGCTTCCGAAAAACACAGCTGATTCGATCGAGCTGCCGCTGCTGCCGAGTTGAGCTGCTAAATCGAAAGCGGCTGGATATTTCAGTCCGCTGCCAGCCACCGGCGACTTCACACCTGCCTGTCCGCCCACCTGCTCAAGGCCCCTAATTGCGGCAAGCAGTGCTGTCGAAAGATCGGATCCGTCGTAAGCAGTTTTTGGATTCCAGTTTCCAAGAAGCGCGCTTTTAAGTTTCAACTTTCATCGGTGCGTTTTTGACTTTTACTCTCGATTTTCACCTAAGTTTGAAAAGTATCTTCGGTTTTTACAAAGTGTTTATGTGCGTGTGTGTGCTGGTGTTTATTGAACAATCTGTTTGCTTAACTGTCTTCAATGGAGTTTTAATTAAAGACATTTTGCCGCTGTTTTCCTGGGATGCAGCTGTTGCAAACCTGATTCTTGTTAACCGCAAGTGTTGTTTAATAACATAATAATTCATGTGTTTTACTAGACTTATCCAGGCCTGGCTTTTCAAGTTAGGATTATTTTATACATTTTTATTGAGTGATTCCACTTTTGCACATCTGTTTCTTGTAAATCGCAAAAAGCGGTCTTTTTTACGACATTCAGCTTTCGCAAAAACTTTGTTGTCTTTTGCAAGTATTTGTTAAAAGATACCTCACAATGCATCTATTTTTATTAGACTTAGGTATATGACACTTAAAATTACTGGTTGCTCATCACGAGTTTTGTTTTTCATAGATCTTTTTAGTAAGCAACTTTGTTAAGATAAAATGTAAATATTTTTTATTTTCGAAGCTGCTACCTATCAGAGGCTACAGGTTTCTTATGGAGTTGTCGAAAAGGTTTGCCCCAGGGGATTTTATCAGGCGAGGCAGGAATTTATGGTACCCAAAATGGTACTCCATAAAACAAAAATCTCAGCAGGTTCTCTTGTTATTTTGCGTCCGAAAAATGAAATTTGAAGTCGCTCAAGATAACCAAGTGGCAATAAAAGGCAAAGACCAAGCTATATATATCATATTATGATCTCTAATCTAGAGGCATAAACAAAAATTTAAAGTATAACCGTCAGAAATAAGTCCATTAAATATCAATTAGGGTTTGAACCCGAGCAACGAATTGTTTTATGGTACACCTTGTGGAATTATATGATAGCACGGAAAACTTTTGGGAATCACTTTCATTTGGCTTATGACTGGTGATTGCACGGTAGTTGTCGTAAAGCTATAATGATAAGCAGATATCTCGGAGACTATAAGTACTAGTACACATTAAAAAAATGTTTCATTATTAGAACAAGTTTAATTCAATTTTTAAATTAAACTAGAGTGCAAAAATTTAAATATATGTAGTTTTAATAATATCTTTACAACTGAGAAAGAGATGGTAATGCTTGTTAAATAACCCCAAATCAAAATTATTTTTGAAGAGAATTTAAGTTTTTTCAGTGTAGAACCGGGTACTTTCACTGATTGCAGATCGACCGGTTCTCAACACGTGCGTGCTGTGCAATTGCTTCAATTTGGAATGACATTCAAAAGCAGAGCGTGTTGGCATTGCCGAAAATTCGTGCAATTTGCAAATCAAACCGAATCAACTCGACCAGACTTGGCTCACTTACGCCACAATTATTAGATTATGGCATCCAGAGTGAGGATGAGGTTCTGTGCGGGATTTCGCGTGCCACAATTGGCGAACCATTCGCTTAATAGGCTAAATGGATAATTGAGTTAAGATGCGTTCCCGTGGCGGATGCCTATCTCACAGTTCTATTCTAATCTCGAATCTCGCATCTTTGTCGTATTATGTTTCCGCATTAGTGGGTCACAAATTGCTTAGCAAAATGTTTGCTCTTCGCTCAGTGTCAATGGCTATTATACGACCGGCACGCAACAGATCCCCGGCTATAAATATATATAAGTAGTTTGGGGCGCTATTCGAGATCTAACAAATCGCGGAATTATAACACTCTACTCTGTGTGTGGGAGGAGGTATCATCATCATCGGCTTCGGTGCAGCTGTATTGTTGGGTCAATCAGCTTAAATTCGAGTTTAATGAATCGCCAGCACGCACACGAGTTGCCAGGCCCCACAATTGCCGGATTGTATAAACAAATTAAACGTATTTCAGGCTCACGTTGATCGGCTGGCACAATGACCGACTTGGAGTCTCCGAAGAACGGCAAGCACCTGGAGCAGGTGCACCACAACAAGTGAGTACCTCCACAAGCCAATCTACTTCATTCTAATTGGTTCCGCATAACTCAAGAGCCCAAGAAATGCAATACCAATGCTTGGAATGCCAAAGAAAATAAGCTATAACTCTTTTTTTTAAACGTGAATTTTGGTAACAACCAAAGCAAAATATTTTTAAATAATTGTTTTGATATTTTTTATAAAACAATCCTATTAAAGATTGAAAAATAAATTTATAGTTAATATAAAATTTGGTATATTTAAAAAATAATTCTAAAATTTTAAACTTTAAATTCTTTTTTAACATTTTGGGTGGATACTAATTATAACAATAACACGTATCAAAATATTTATCCAACGGATTTGCTTTTGTTCCTACAAACAATATATGCTAAAGCTTTGTAAGTCTTATTTCAAACAACTTATTTCATTTTTTGTTTTATTATACTAAAGATTACAAATAACCCTGCTAAACAACACAGTATGAATATATAAAGCAATCGAAGTAAATAGACTCCCGCGGCGTTACGGGTTGAACAAACCAGTCGATAACACAACTTCAAAACTGGTTCCGGGGCTAGACGCAAAAAAAAGCAGACCAAGACCAATCGAAACCGCCTGCAGCAAATGCTGGCTAACCGAAAGGGAAAGTAACCCTGCCGGCTCCTCATTTGCATGGCTCTTACCTTGGTCGAAGAACTCTACTGACCTAACCAATTTTCCATAAACTTTTCAGCAATGAAATCACGGAGAGTGAACCACTCACCTGGCGATTCTGGCGAAAGCAGCGCTATATTGTGGTGCTCCTGGCCTTCTTTGGGTTCTTCAATGTCTACTCACTGCGGGTGAACCTCTCGGTGGCCATTGTGGCCATGACAGAGAATCGCACAGTGCTGGATGGGGATGGCAACGTGTCCTACGTGCAGGACTTCCCCTGGGACTCCAAACAGAAGGGTCTGATCCTCAGCTCCTTCTTCTACGGCTACATCCTGACTCAGTTCCTGGGCGGCTACATTGGCACCAAGATCGGTGGCAACATTGTGAGTTACACCGGATTATTTGCAAAACCGTGTTCTTAAAACTGGAATATAAACGTACTTTGCCCTGATCTAGCCATATTTAAACAAAAAACTAACTAATAACATCAGATTAATCAAGTAATTACAGCTATATATTTGCATTAAAAAGAGTTTGGCAGCTATAATTTGATTGTGATAAGACCGTTTAACAGCCATTGATTTAATAGCTCAATAACAGTCAATAGTTAAAATGGGGAATAAATCATGTTTAAATACAAATGGTAATTACAAGTTGAAAAGGTTTGGATTAAAATAATTTTGGATGTAATAATTCATAAATTAAATCATTTAGTATGCCACTTAGGCAGTAAAAAAATGATTTGCTTAAATTTTTAAATTAGAAATCAAGAGAGCACCTGTGTGTGAACTTATTTAGAGCTTTTGTTTAAAACCTATAACAAAAATATTGTGAAAGAGCATTAAAATGGGAAGTACCTGATTATAATTCAACCTATACTTACTTAATTTATCTTAAAGCTATTCTGTGTAAATCCTAGGTATTCGGCACTGGAATTGGTACAACTGCCATCCTGACCCTGCTCACTCCGCTGGCTGCCTCGCACAGCCTGGAGATGTTCCTGTTCATCCGCATCGTCGAGGGCTTCTTCGAGGGCGTCACCTTCCCCGGAATCCATGCGGTGTGGGCCCGCTGGTCTCCGCCCTTGGAGCGATCCCGAATGGCCTCGATAGCCTTTGCGGGCAACTATGCGGGCACTGTGGTGGCGATGCCGTGCTCTGGATATCTGGCCACTACATACGGCTGGCAAAGCGTGTTCTACGTGTTCGGAACCATCGGCGTGATCTGGTACCTCACCTGGCTCATTTTCGTCAGAGCCGGGCCTGAACTGGATCGATTCTGCTCGAAGGAGGAATGCGATTACATACAAAAGACCATTGGCTATGTGGGAAGCAAGCACATCAAGCACCCCTGGAAGTCCATCTTCACATCCATGCCCTTCTATGCCATCATGGCCTCGCACTTCTCGGAGAATTGGGGCTTCTATACGCTGCTAACCCAGCTGCCAAGTTTCCTCAGAGGTGAGTCTGTTCGGGGAAAAACGTAACCTAAAATGTTTTTTATATATTCTGGCAGTTAACACATTTAGAACAAATTTAATTTTTAATAATAATTTTTTTAAAAAACTTCTTGAAAAAGTATTTTGTTACATTACTAGTATAGATCTTTATCGAAACAATTCCGAAGGTCGTATAATTTTTTTTTTATTGTAGATCACTCAAACTATAAGTTTAAATTTAAAATAAATTTAAATGAATTGAATACAAAAACCTAACATTTAATACAAAACACATTAAATTGTTAGCTTGAATTTGAAAATATTTGAATCAAGGAAGAAAATGTTTGGGTGTCAGGATATTAGTCACATGTAATTTAATCTTTTAACTTCATTAAATCTAACTTTGAAATATTTAAATTAAATTGGAATGGTAAAACAAATATTTAAGTAAGTTTAAAATTAATTATTCAATATACATATTATCTCTGTTAAAATTACTTAAAATAATTAAACTTGATGTGTAAAATCTAGTATACAAATCTTATCACATTAACCCCTGCCATTACAGATACGCTCAACTTCGACCTGGGCAAAACGGGCATCCTGTCGGCCGTGCCTTACCTGGCCATGGGCATTCTGCTGGCCGTGTCCGGCTATTTGGCCGATTGGCTGCAGGTTAAGGGCATTTGGACGACCACCCAGGTGAGGAGGAACTTCAACTGCGGAGCCTTCCTGGCCCAGACGGTGTTCATGATGCTGACGGCCTATCTGCTGGATCCCACGTGGTCGGTGGTGAGTCTGACCATTGCCGTGGGACTGGGAGCGTTCGCCTGGTCTGGATTTGCGTGAGTTTTGTGTGATTGGACAGGGGAAAATCTCAACGATATGTGGTATTCATTCGGTTGCCTCATTTACAGGGTTAATCACCTGGATATTGCGCCCCAGCATGCCAGTGTGCTGATGGGCATTGGCAACACGTTCGCCACCATTCCGGGTATCGTGAGTCCGCTGCTGACCGGCTACGTGGTCACCAACCAGACGAGCGACGAGTGGCGCATCGTCTTCTTCATTTCGGCGGGCATTTACCTGATCGGCTGCGTCATCTACTGGTTCTACTGCTCCGGCGAACTGCAGGAGTGGGCCAAAACCCCCGAGCAGAAGGCCCAGGAGGCCGAGGAAAAGGCCCAGTTGCAATTGACCCAAACTGCCGGGTTTGTAAACGCGGCTGCCGAATTAAAGGACTAAGCGATTTAGTTCGACGTCGTCACATCACATCATGAATTTGTGCTCTAGTATTGTCGTTGTTACGTTTTTGTGATGCTAGCGATATGCGCACCATTGTTTCTATATTTATGTATGCTAATCCATTTAGTCTTTCCCGACACTCGCTACGAGTGTCTTTGCGAATAAACAAGGCATTTTATTACAAGTATTTCTTGGGTGTTTTATGAGTGATCTGAAAAGTATGCAAAGTTATGGTTTTAGGATAAGTTAGTGGTTATTGGTTGGGGGCGTTTCGTATCAGTCCGAAAGTAGGCTATATAAAGATACATATCCGCTTATAACAGTATCCGTTAAGTTTTAATAGAACAACTTAAAATCTATTTGTCTTTTGTATTACTTTTTGTCATAGCGAAAAATCCTAAAAATGTATTATGAAATAATTGTGGTTTTAAAATAAAATAATTTTTAATTAAGAAATAATTGCTACTTTGCATACAGGTATCATAAATATTTCATAAAGCCTTTTATTTAGAACAAATTGTTAGAAGTTACATAACCAAAATATTTTAAATTACTCCAATTTGCTGACGCTTAAAAACTATTTCGCTTCCTCATAATTAATGTTCATTTCTGATTTATGAACAATATTCATAAATTTGGTAAGTTAGGCGTAAAACTATATTGCGTAGTGAACTACACTTGCAGCTCGTTAAACTCACGCTGAGTTTTACCCGGTTGGCCTAATTTATAGAGCGTTTGTTGGCCGACTAATTTTTAGTTGTTATATATTTATGGATCTTTTATGGCATTTTCACTTTACGCTCCCATTTTTTTAAAAAAGGAGTTTAAGGGTTAAACGTAGCTAAATTAAGTGCTGAGACTTGGTTTATTATATTTCTCTTTTCATCTGTAATAACCCGCTGGTTACACAGCCCACTTTTTGGTGGTGTGCTTCTGGGCTGAGGCTTGAGTCATAATACACGGCGTATACGCAACGTATACCCGACGTATACGCAATGTGGCCAGCTGATAAGCTGATGGGTAGGTCGTGTGCAGCGAGTTGGCTAGTAATCGCGTGCGCAAAACGAATTGCCCAGCCTATCGTCTGATAAATTGCGAACCACTCGCCCCCAAGGCTTGCACACGACCTGATAAGGCGGGTCAAACAAACAAATTTGTTCTGGATTTGTGCAATTTTGCACCCGTTCGAGTGCGAACCAAATCCAAATGGGTATAAAAAGAGGGGGAGTTGCTGGATTGGGTCATCAGTTGAATAGCCAACAAGCAAGCAAGTGAACTTCAGACTTACTCGGCCAAGTTAAAGTCAGAGATACATATACCTACATACATACAAAATGGTTTGCAAGGGATGTGGAACTAGTAAGTGATACGAAACAGCAGCAAGCCGAGTAATTGACAAGCTTTCTCCATTTCTCCAAATAGATTGCCAGTGTTCGGGGCAGAAGTGCGGGGACAATTGCGCCTGCAACAAGGACTGCCAGTGCGTCTGCAAGAATGGGCCCAAGGACCAGTGCTGCAGCAACAAATGAATTACAATATCTAACTTCTAAACTAAGGCTCAACTCCCCACCGAGTTGGCCAGAAAACCAATAAAGTTTATGAAGATTTTGGGCATTTAAAAGTTTGCGCAGTTAACTTTCGTTTTGGGTGGTCTACAACTATTTGACAATCTAATAATTATATTTATGCCATTTGCCAGCTAAAACCAATTATGGTGAAATAATAAACGTGTGCTGGCATTTCAGTTAAGCAAACCGCAAAATAGAATTACACAAAAAATAAACAAAATCCAACGCAATGCGACAATTTGGTTGGGATTGCAAATATTTGTGCGCTTGCTGACATCTGCACCGGAATTAAAATCCAATCCATCAGCGGTGATTTCGATGGCAAGCGAATTGAAAGTCCGCTGAATTGTTGCCTAAACGAGACATAAACAGAAATAACATTCAATTTGCCTGGCCATCGAACTGAAACCAAATTATTTAGCCGCTTCCACAAATCTGCGACCGGACTATGAATTTTATTCGCAGAAAATATAACCCATTTGCCTGCGGGCATAAAATGTATTTGGCTTTTGAGGCAATAAACCGAAAATGTGTTTCTGCCAGTTTTATTGCATTCCAAAAAGTATTTAGCCCCTCCTGGCTGCCCAATTCTCCAACTTTAATGGTCTGCCAACTGAATTGATGTGTTTCCGTATTGGCTAAATAATAACTTTCCGGACCAGGTTTATTTATATTTAAAGAGCGGTTGAGCCTTCCATTCGAGTGGCCACAGCCCGTAGGCCCGAGCTTCCAGCTGTCAAAACCAAATGACCAATTAAAATACAGGCACTTGTGGACAATTTCAAGCGTCTGTTTCCGGTGCTTGAGCTGTCAAAATATTTATGAAACAACAGTGGTTCAGATCCATTAGCATAATCAGAGGTGCGTGATTGAGGCGTTTCTCTAAGGGTTTTTGTTGCGTGCCGAGGTCGCTTTGTTCCATTTTGCCTTCTTCTAGTGGCCGGAAGTGAGTCGCAGCCTTCTGGCTAATCAGGTGTGAATAATGTGACAAGAAAACGCTCTCCAACTTGGACTAGTTGAAATGTATTCTGTTTACTTAATAGGTCATAAGATGTAACATAGTATATTTATTTAAATGTACAATGGAATAAGATGTATTTTGTTAATAATATTTATGTTATGAAAACTTCAGTAAATACAAAGCTGCTTTGCATAGAGTGTCATATACAAAAGCTATTTAAATTACTTAAATGGATCAAAAGTTGGACCAGAAATTTACAATGGAACTGGAAATCATTGAGAATGGGATACCAGAGTCAACAAACTTAATAGCACCAGGTGAGTCTATGTACATATTAAGATATTTCTTTACTTTAGCTGACTCTTTCCAGATGATATTCCAACTAATAACGATCCTATCAGAGCCATAAGACTTATAATAATGGTGATCATATTAAATGTTTGCTTGATTATGGGAACTGTTCCCATCTTCCTATATATGAACACGCTTACCGAAGTGATCAGAGAACGGTTTTTGGACTTTATACTTGTTAGCGGAGGTCTCATTTCCATTCCGATGTTATACAGGATGGGAGTGAGTAGTTTAAAAAATAATAACATTCTCGATTATGAAGGAATGGGTTTTTCAGGATCTTTCCAAAGGCCGACCTAATTTCTACTACATTTAATCCATAATCAACGGATTTATGTGATGCAATATGTCTCAAAATTCTAATTTACTTTGACTTTATATTCAGATTGTCTTACGATTAAAATTCCATAACAATCATACTATCCTTTCCTTTTGACTCGTAGCCTATAGGTCATTTTGCTACATTTTGTCCTCCCATACACAACATACAAGTAGATCTCGCGTTAAATATCTAAACTAAATTTTGTGTTAAAAGTAAGATTATAAAACCAGCAAGATGTCGATCAGGAGGGGTGGACTGATGTCCTATAATCAAAAGCGAATTGCTCGCTGGTACTTTGGGGGCGTGGCCAGTTCTATAGCCGCCCTGGTGACACATCCAATTGATCTGATGAAGGTGCTCATGCAGACACAGGCGGAGAAGTTGTCGATGATGCGGACTACTCAAAAGATACTTCGGGAGCAGGGCGTTTTGGCCTTGTACAATGGAATATCGGCTTCGATGTTGCGACAATACACCTACACCTTGTCACGTTTTGGGATTTATACAGTGGGCTCTGGCATGATGGACACCAGCACCATGGGAAGCAAAACGCTCCTGGCGGCGATTGCCGGAGGAATTGGTGGATATGTGGGCGCACCAGCGGATCTGATCAACGTCCGCCTGCAGAACGATGTCAAGATGCCGATGGAAAAGAGGCGCAAGTAAGAGATTTTTATATTTTTAGCCAAAGACAAAAATCTAACTAAACTAAAAATAATACAAATAATTATTTTTAACACTTTTAAGTACTTCAATATTATACCTATTACCATACCTGAATATTATTAAACCTTTTAATTTGTTACTACCAAAAACTCAGAACCAACGCCTCATTAAGACTAGGTTTTTTTTTGTATTCTTTAGCAGTTTTAAATGTTTAATATATTGATCCCATTCCTTTAGCTACAAACATGCTATAGACGGTCTGGTTCGCATAACCCGAGAAGAAGGATGGCGCAGTCTGTTCAACGGCTCCTCGATGACCGCGCTGCGAGGAATGCTCATGACCGTGGGCCAGATCGCCTTCTACGAGCAGAGCAAGTCCTCTCTGGTCCACCTGGGAATGCCGGAGAATATGGGCACCTACATCACCGCATCGATCATCTCGGCCACGGTGGCCACCACATTAACACAGCCGATTGATGTGGTCAAGACCCGGCGGATGAACGCTGCCCCTGGCGAATATTCCGGTCTGGCGGATGTGTTCATTAAAACCTCTAGAGAGGGTCCACTGGCCTTCTTCAAGGGCTATACGCCCTCCTTAATGCGATTAATGCCGCATACCGTATTACTGTTCCTAGGCCTCGAGTTCCTGAGGACCCGTTTCGGCTATCTGCCTGAACCCAAGCAGGTTGGGCCCTATTATCGCTACGATGATGTCGATGACGACTAATCTGTTCTCTTATGTTCCAAATTATCTGTCCCATTTTATGTCTACAGTTGGTTATTGTATGTTTGAAAATTAAATTACATTGGTTATAGGCCTATTTTAGTGTATTCTTAATTGAAACTATAGAATAACATAATAGATGATATGTTTAAAGCAACATTTAAATATCTTTAAAAAGCTGTAAAAATCAAAACCTATTGCTTTTATTTGCCCGAACCTTTAACCGACGATTGGAAACTAATCAGATTATGTCGTGCTATAAATATCCTGGAATTTGATGAGTAAATATAATGGAATGCTTTTTGTTTGCCAACGAAATTAAATCTCGAATTTGCAATTTGCATTTTCTTTGGGTGAACTTTTTTTGCAGCTTTTTATTTCGCTTTCACGATTCAGCTCTCTTTATTTTGGCCTGGCCCCGTTTTGTTTGGGCTGGTATGCTGAATGAATGCTTTATGAGGTGAGCTACTCCATTACCCAGATGAATGCTTTAATGGCCTTTAAAGCTAATGAAGCTGCCGTGCGGCAGTGGAACTTGGCGAGCATTTCAGCGAGGAAGTCGTAATGCGAGCGCACAGGGCCGATGTCGTGTAATCGCATTAAAGCCATTAACTGGCTACACGAGAAATGGGGAAATAGAAGCGAGAGTGAATGGGAAAAGTGAAAGGAGCTGAAGGGAAAGCCCATCCGGTGTGGAGACACGTTGTGTTGACACGGGAAAACAATCATACGCCCCGTGTGTCGGACACAGGACTCAAGGTGAGTGCCATTCCGGCTTCCATCGATGTCATCGCCCATGCAATATTGATGCCGGCCAACGAGCCTTCAATGTCCTAAACAGTTTTTAAGTTCTGGTTAAAAAAGTAAGGAAACTTTTCAGCCAACCGCCCGAGGCAGTTGCCGCTCCAAAGTTAATTACATTTCGGAAACATTAAAAATTCAACGCGTCCCAAGCTTCTCAGAATCAACTGGCTCATGTGAGTGGTTGCGGAAATTATAATAAATAATAATTATGACAAAGAATTTAATTTCACCGGGCAATACACATGTGGTATGTTCAATAGCCTTATGTGTGTGCGCACATTAAAGCAGAATGTTGATGGCAAAATTGAATTTAATCGGAAACTCTCGGGTTGCATAACGATTGTGGTGTTATTCCCTCTGTAAAAATAAATGCCAGGCTTGTAAAAGATTTTATGGCATGCTTTTCGGTAGTTGATAATCGTTTAAATGGTGTCTGTGGTGGATTAATTGCTTTGAAAGATGAAACTGTTAAAAAAATCAATTGTCATCAACACTAGTGGTTATTCCATGCGTTGCAAAAAAGAAAGGAAATTAATTGTTATTTTATTGGACATGGAAATGTTTAAATAAATAAATGCAATCAATATGTTGGTATGAATACGGCGTTAATTTTTTTGAGATTTAAATCCTCTGCAAAGTGGTAGGTAAACTTCAACTCATGATCTGCAAAGAGGCTTAAACTAAAAAGTAATCTGACTTTCGTAAAAACACTAATAAAACAAGGAAGAACGCTATAGTCGAGTACCTCGACTATCAGATACCCGTTACTCAGCTAAAGGGACCAAAGGGAAATGGAGATATGCAAGCAGCAAAGCGAGATTTAAATGCGCCACCTACCGGCGGAAGACAGATTTAAGCATTGTGGGCGTTAGGGTAGGCGTGGCAAATTTTTTTTTGGATCAATCGATAGGCATTGACGAGACCAATACATTTCAGTTAAAATTTTTAATCTAGCATAAAAATTGTGGGCTCCACAGGCTTGGGCGGCTTGTGGGCGTTAGAGTGGGCGTGGCATATTCGCATAACAAACTTGCGCTGCGTACAAGGCTACGGAATCTAAATCTGAAATCCCAATACTCTATCTTTGATAGTTTCCGAGATATCCGCGTTCATATTTACGATTTTTTGAAGTTTGTGGGCGGTTTGTGGGCGTTAAAGTGGGCGTGGCAAACTTTTTTTTGGGCCAATCGATAGGTATTGATGAGTACAATACATTTCAGTTTAAATTTTTACTCTAGCATTAAAACTGTAGAAGCCACAGTTTTGGGCGGTTTGTGGGCGTTAGAGTGGGCGTGGCACTCTACTGAAACAAACTTGCGCTGCGTAAGAAGCTCAGGAATCGGCTCGCCAAATCTCAATAGCCTAGCTCTCATAGTTTCCAAGATCTCAGCGTTCATCCGGACAGACGGACAGACGGACAGACGGACAGACGGACAGACGGACAGACGGACAGACGGACATGGCTAGATCGACTCGGCTAGTGATCCTGATCAAGAATATATATACTTTATGGGGTCGGAAACGCTTCCTTCTGCCTGTTACATACTTTCCGACGAATCTAGTATACCCTTTTACTCTACGAGTAACGGGTATAATTAGTTAATCAACATTAAAAAGGCTTCCTTGGTTGATACATTTGTTTCAAGGACGATAAAATTATGTTTTAAGACAGTTGTTGTTAAATTAACCACTTTCTCGCAGTTCTGAGCGAAGTACCGCCCTCAAACTTTATGTCGCCGATTTGATGCCCAACCGAAGTACATAATAAAAGTGCCATTTGGCTGTGCAAAATTTATGCAAATTTTCCATGTGCCTGTGCGGCATCAGTAGGAAGGGAAAGCGGGTCGAAACAAGAGTCAAAACAGCGGCAATAACGACCGCAACGACAAATGCATAAATCAGTTTTAATGCAAATTTCGTTACATTCCATGTTGTCGTCTCAATAAGCAGCCATTAATATGCTGCGCCTGCTGCATAAATTGTGTGATTTTTGCGGTTTTGCTTAATTGTACGCATTGTAGCAAGGACTACGGCCAATCCTGGTCCTCGTCCTGCGCAATTATTCATGCGATGGTCAAGGACAACAGCTACCAGTTGCCGCACATTTGCGGTCTGCATTTTGCGTAGCAGTTTGCGTGGAAATTACTTCAGTGCAGTCAAAGAAAAACCATTCTCTTCCTTGTTTTAAAAGAGAAGATCTGCTTTAATAATAAAATTCGAAGGGAAACCCTTTTTCATAACCCTTCTTCCCATCTCAAATGTAAGCCAAGATCGGTTTTATGTCAAAATCGTACAAAAATGAGAACACTTTCATCTTGATTTCAAGAAAGTTTTTTCTCAAATGAGTGAGAAGACTAATTCTCAAATTGAGATCTTCTGATCTTGGCTTGTTTACGTTCTTAATTTTTTCTGGATTTAGTAAACGTATGTTAAAATATAATTTTATAATTAAGTTTTAAGATTAGTTAGTACAAAATGTTAAGTATTTTCATTCATGATAAACCTTACTTAAGATCGTATATTCTTTGGCGCTATGTGAATATTATTTGAGCTCCGATTTCGTATTTCCCCGAGTGCATTTATGATGGAATCGAGTCGCAGCAAGGCGTTCGCAATTGTCGGCCATTTAAATGCAGGCCAATAAATTCAGGCGCAATTTGAAGTGGCGCTTTGTCTGGCCGTTCATTCCGGCATTATCCGCTTTATGCACGGAAGTCCATTTATATTGCCAGCCGGCGACGGGCGAGACACAAATGAAGTGGAGTTCCCGGCACGGAGCACGCAGAGGAGCCTTTAAATACCTTCGTGGCCAACTCCATTTCCCCGAGATGCCAGAATGCAATAAACTTCTAAATCAGTCGATTAAGCTGCGAACTGCAAATGCCTCTAAAAGCCCACGGATACGTGTATGTATGTGCGTGCCAATGTGCGAACACAGAAAGTTTTTGAAAAATGTCGAGCAATTAAAATAAGTAGCGTGAATCTCGAGGGAGTGAGTTGCCATTGGAAGTTGGTTTTGCTTCGGTTTGGTTCGCTTTGTTATCTTTCGTGTGGATTTGGCTGTCAGCAGAGTGTGCAGCAAACCAGAGGGTTAAATTAGATGGGGGGTAATGGGACCAACAGTGGATTAAACAGCACATTCTGGACCATTTAATAATGCTTTAATTTAATTTTAGGGAAAAAAACTTCGATTGGGGTCACAAGTGCTCTAGGAAACGCACAGTTGATTCATAAAACGAACTTGTGAAAAAATAAATCATATTTCAATGCATATTAAGCTGAAAAGAATTACGGTACGAGGCTATTTAGAGTTTAATACTTTTATATTGCCAGACATTAAGGTAAACTTTTTGTTTTAATGAATATGATACCAATGTACATGAAATGGTAATACCTCTATATATTATATTATATCGGTTGGATTTTTTTTCAATCAATGAATTAATGTAAGATTTCAAAGAATTGAGTTTGTAAATTTAAAAACTAATTTATTTTGTTGAAATATTTCTTGTATTGATTGGTATTTTACAAGTAGATAAGTTACTCTAAGTAATCCATGAATATGGCGTGGTAATATGTGAAATTGAACTGGAAATCCTTGATTTTCAGTGTTAGTTGAAGTAATCAATTGACAGCATTTCTGTGAAATGATTTGGCCTTGCATCTAGTGAAGCCATTTTACAAAGTAATCTGAAACGCACGTTCAGAGATTCGAAACACATTGGATGTTATTTGGCATCTGTGTGCCGGAGATTTGTTGGCCATTTGAATGCTTGCCACATACACGGGGGCGGGAGGCATAACAGTTTATCTTTATAATTAGATCTCATCGTATCTAAAGCGAAAGTAGTGCACAATGGCGAAAACCACTTCCACAGCCATTTGCTCCGTCATGGGGTCATGCTGTCTGGTTACACGTACTCCGAACCACTCCGGAGGACACGGCCATAACGGGGCCCAAACCCAGAGGCATCGCCAAAAACTCAACGAGAACCGAACCGCGAATCGCGAAACTTGGCTCATTAAAGATTAAGACGCATTAACACAAATGGTGTGAGGGGCTAGCAATTTAAGAGCCATCAGCATAAATATTTATGCAAATTGGGATTACAAGTATTTTGTTGGGCCGCCC
This sequence comes from Drosophila subpulchrella, assembly GCF_014743375.2. Classification (NCBI taxonomy): domain Eukaryota; kingdom Metazoa; phylum Arthropoda; class Insecta; order Diptera; family Drosophilidae; genus Drosophila; species Drosophila subpulchrella. The sequence continues at coordinate 2,029,449 of NC_050609.1, read as the reverse complement.
CGGTGGAAACTTTCTGCTCTGCGACTGCGATAATGCCCGAAATTGAAATTTAATTAGAATTAAAGCCATGAGTTCCGCTGTTTCGATTACCCCAAAGTTTTCTTAAAGCTTTGCCTTTAACCAGTGACCTTGCTGGTTTTCCTTTTTCGGCTGCACTTGCACTGCTGCATCTTTGAGTTTTTCCCCACACTCTTTCGATTTTCCCGCTGGCTGATTTCGCTGCAGCTGCTCTTTGTTTCGACATGGTAGTTTGCATTTTCCGCACTCAAGGCCACCGGCGCCTCGGCGAGAAAATAAAAAAAATACCAAAAACTCTGGTCAAACAAATGCATGCGGTTTAATTTATGCTGCCACGGAGCGAGACCAACTTCCAGCTCATAAAATGCCGAGGTAAGTTGAGTTGAACGGCCAAGGCTGCCAGGATTTAGATAAATGAAATGCATAAAGATTCCGCTGCCGGCACCCGAGGTCAACTGCCATGCATTCCATTTCCAGCTGGATGGCCATAAAAGGTCGCAGATTTCAGCGCTCCATGGCACACACAAAAAATATCAATTTGAAGTGCATGGCCACCGTTGAAATTTCAGCATTTTATTCTCTATTTGTGATGTAAGAATACTAAAACTAGTCAAATATTTATGCGGGCGGTTTTTTAATTAAATTCGAATTTGTATATAAACTCTTATACAAAAGTTCAGGTGCAATATAGTAGGAATTTTCATTTAAATTTAAATAAGAAAGAAAGAAATTCCCGTTTCCATGTTTTTTACCAAAAGAAACTATTATAAATTCGTAAATGAATGGCAATTTGTATAACTTACCTATACGTAAAAGTACCAAAGTAGTGGATAAGTAAGTTGGCCTCATGATTATATTAAAAATATGCTAATTTATATTAAAACACTACATTTTTCAGTAATTTAACACATTCATTCCCAGAATAAATACCAAGAGAGCTCAAATTTGAAATATTTTTTGTGCTGTTTGGCTTTCCATCAGCGGATTAGCTGGCATATCGCATTTCGCTTCAAGCTGAGCTCATCAATATGCATTGAATTTGAATTGAGTGGGAAAACTTGTTGGGTGCTTTGATGTCTGTCAAATGCTTATTGGCAACATTGTTTCCTAATGCAATTAGCCGCATTTATGCGCAATTTCGGTTGGCCCACTGCCCCGCACCCCGCACCCCGCACACTTTCTACGTAGACATGGCAATTTCCCAGCTGCTTGTTTGTTGAAATTTCATTACTTTGTGTAAACAAAGTGCACGTGCTGGATGCGACTCCTCCTTGGCCTCCCAATCCTAAAGGATTCTCTCTGTGAAAGTGGGGCGCATGCGCGGATAAACCAGAAAGAGTTTTCCTGGCAAACAGCATGAGATATGGCATTAAATCATTCTACGCTTTCCTGTGTTTCATTCAATTATCAAAAATAATTTAAAATAATTTAATGTGCCACAGCCACACACAGAGACTCCCAGACAATCGCAGTCGCAAGGCAATAGACTCACTCATTTTTCCCGCCTGGTCACGTCGTAATCAGCAAAAGGTTTCGCCTAGTTGCGGCTGTAAACTCGGCTACGTGACTCAAATGGCCGATGAGCCAAAAGGCGTTCGCATAAATACAAAAATGCCTAATTTATGTAGTTTACGTTTTGGATTTATTGCGTCTACTATTCGGCTGTTGTATATCATTTATCTGGAAGCTGGTAACTGGTAGCTGGAGTCGAAATGGATATGGATGGCATTTTAAGCGTTTAAGCATTATACGCTCCACACGGCGTATGAGCAACGTGCTTAAAGCCTTTGCGCCCCACATGGCGTATGAGCAATGTGCTTGAGCATTTAATGCGTGTGCCAATTTAGCGGCCTGAAGTGCCACTTCACTCGAGTGCAACTGCTTGACTTTTGGAGAGTGCGGCTCTTGGCCAGAAAAAAATAATGAGGGAATCACCCAACTGCAGGCTGTTCATCAACTAATTAAGCAAATTACCACGGCTAATGGAACAGGCATAAGATGTGGAGATGGAGGCCTTGACACGTTTTGGCACTGCGACTGGAATCGATCTTTGGGGAGCCCTAAAGCGACGACATGTCGAGGCGTGTTCGTATTCCCCCAGAAGAAAACACTGGAGTCACACCTTCTTTTTCGGTGCCCCGCATGAGCAATCTCATAATCAGCATAATTTTCCTGTAAATACCAAAAGTCAGAGGCACTTGACTCGCCTGGCTAACTGAGATTCTTGGCCCAAGGCAAGGCAACCAGCGAGATCTTGGCCCCAGATTATATGCACTGAGATAATTATCTGGCCACTTGCCGCTCATCCCGGCGATGCCAATTCCATTTCCATTTCCATTTCCACTCCCGACGCTTTATGCCCCTCGTCGACGGCTGTTGGCAAGTTGGGCCCTGGAGACCAGTTGGCCAAGAATAATGTTAGCCATGTTATTATCTTCTGCCGGCCGGCTGGTGGGCGTGGCCAGCGAGTGTCATAAATAAAATGCCAACTATAGTATGTGCCTCCTTTTCCCCACTTAAGCACCATTATTAGGCAAATATATGTAAGGATATGGTGGCTTGGTCAGCTTGTTAGTTTTATTGCCGCTGCTCAAATTTGATTTCGTTTGCACTAATTGCTGGCAGTGTAGAAATATGGCCAGCCATTAATCACAGATACAACTCCTGACATGCCACCGCCAACAAAAGGCAAACAGTGTGCTCGAGTGTAAGCCAATTGCCGAAGGGCGGTGGATTTTATTGGCTGTACTCCGTGTAAACAATTATAGTTACACACAATAATATTTGTCCGCCTCGAGGCTGTTTAATCAAGGTGTGAGGTGTGTGTGTGGCGAGGTGAAACTGCCACCGAGGCACATATTAAATATCAGATCACTTACCAATTTCCTGTCTATATGCATAACCCATTTCATCTTCTAAAGAAGCCGCGTCACGCTCATTTGGGCCAACAAATGAATCGCAGGAATGTCAAAAAATTCATTAGCCCAAGGATGAATAATAAATGGGTTTTCCTGTTTACCGCTCATGTGAGTTAATGGCTAAGCAGCGTTTTATTTGCACATTAAAAAGTCAAGCACATCCAGGGGAAATAGAAAAGCTATTTTCATGGGCTTATTTTAGGAAAAATTGAGGGCCCACGAAGGTTGTATACTCTAATAAAATGGTTCTTTATGAATATTGTATATGATTATATCATATCGAAAAATATAAAAGCTATTTTCACGGGATTATTTAAAAAAAAAAAGATCGTCGAAGGTTGCAAATTTAAATAAAGTAATTATGTTGAATATCGTAAATTATAAAACAAATTTATATTTTTATATATCATTATTAAAGGGTCCCATGGTAAGTTCAATCTTTTTAGTGAATATATCATATTTAAAAAATACGAACAGTTTTCCTAATGTATACAATTAACCTTTTGAGGCACTTAAATGTTTTATTTATACGATCTTATAGCGCAAATCATATAACTTAAGCAACCACCTTGTGTTCCTCTTCACACGGGCTCGACTTAATGTGGACTCATAAATTGCCCATAAAGCAACTGACTCGAAATCCTGGGACCAAAACATACAGGCGAACTTACATTATTCTTTATTGTTGGTGGGGATAGTACGAGTCATGCGGCCAAACGTTTTCATGCGCGAAGTTTTTCAGCCGTGGATTCGTGGATTCCGGGAACTGTTTGTCATGCCAGAGTCAATTTACTCCATTCAAAGACACTTTATTGGTAACTCGACAAATGCAAACGGCGCGAAAGGATGTGCATGTCCTGCGGGCAAGGGAGAGTTAAAAGTTTGCATGTCATTCGAGCCGCACTTCATTTCATCGCCCGGCAGCAGTGCTTTTTCTCCTTTTTTTTGGCCATTTTTCCCCTTTTGTGGGCCACCAAGGTGTGAAACAATGTGTCAGGCTGTCGGGCGAAAGCGGAAAAGGAGAAAATTATTTGCACTCTCAGGACTCAGAACTCAGTACTCGGTTTCTGCTGCTATATTTGTGGGTCTGAGCAATTTTAATGCATTACCTTTTTGGGGCAGATTTGTTTTGCTTATGCCAGAATGTAATGTTCTTTACAACATGTTGAAAAGTTTCAGCCGAGAGTTTGCGCTCCTCCACTATTTTGAGTGCGTATGTGGCCGTGTATTATGAGCTAATGCACCAAGGAATTCGCTCAGCTACATTTTCATATGCTCAATTATTTAATAAGCCAGACGAACAACAACAGCTTCACTTGCAGGACCTGTTCGCAACTTTATCTGTTCTTGTTTATTCGAGGGAAACAAAGTTAAATTGTTTGCTCTTGAATGGCTTTAATGTGGAGCCACGTGGTGGTGCGGTGGTTAGAGGCCGGTGGGTGGTAGGTGGTTTATGGTGGAGTACTAGCAATTATAATGCCGGCTGTATCGCCTTTGAACAGCTCGTTGTCTGTCATAGACACGCCATCGATTGCAGCCGTTCCGCCCGGGCCAACTTTCTGCCCCATTTAGCTCCTATTGCCTCTCAGCACTTAGAAAATAATAATATAAAACAAAACATAGTAGAATCATAATAATCATTATGGTAAGGCAAAGTTAATTTAAGTAAGAAACCTTCTTCGTCTTACAATAAACTAATCCTTATGTGAATATAACTTTTATTGGTAAAAAAAAATTTGTTTCATGACTATTTTTATAATTTTTGAAGTTTAACATGAGATCATAGCAGCTGAAAAAAACTATTATATAATCCTATTACTGTACTAAAATAAAAACAAATTTCTAAAAATTTGATTTTGATTATATATTACATTTTATGTCATAGTCATTAGAATTAGATATTTTTCAGCATTTGAGAAGCACTCACTATTATCACAACATTTGTTAAATTTAATTTGTTTTAAATTGATTCTTAAAGCAGAGAAACAGTCATTAATAAAAAAAAGCTTTGAAAGTGATTAATCACTAAAATAAATACTCGTGAAATAACGATTAGGTGCATAAATAAGTGCATTCAGTGATTTGGTTGTCGAACACTCATACTTTATCAAATTCTCTACTTTTAAATCCATTTTAAATCGCTTAAATTTTGTGTATTTTATTCGAATTAAAAATAGGGGTCCATATTTGTTTAGTGTAACCCAGGCAGCCACAAAGAAACGTTGGCCAGAAGAACAACGGCAACAACAAAGAATAAAGGCCGACAGCTGCAGAGCTTAAGTAACATAAGGTGCCTCATTGCCTCATAGTTTGCTTTATTTATGGCCTGCTCCGGCTTACTTATTGTTGGTCCGCCAGGCGGCATGGAAGTGGCTTTTAAAGCCAGCTCCTCCATTGCCCATTGTTTGCCTGAATTATTGATTTTCATTAGTGTCTTTCCCGTCTTCGATTACGGCGACAGTTTCGGTTTGTTTCGTTGGCGCCCTCATGGCCACCTCTTGGTCACCTCTTGGCCACCTCTTGGCCACCCGAAAAACCCCATCCAGCCGGGGTATCGTGTATTTGATTTCCTTTGAAATCACTGCTCAATGGCTTCGCCACTTGGACCGCCCCATGTGCCGTGGTGCTGATTTAATTACGGCCGCCACCGCCGCCACAATTGAAATGTTCGGCAGGCTTTAACCTGGCCAAACCAGCCAGTCGGCGAATCTTGAGACAGCCCAGACAACTGGCAACTGGGAATTTTTTAATTTAATTAAAATGTCTACGGTGACGGCGAACGGCAAACGGAGAACGGCGAACGGCAGACGACTCCTCGTCTACCATGCTGTCCCAGCGGCCACAATGCAATTGTAAGGTTTCCATTTTAATTAAAGTTTTTACGCGCATTTCACTTACTCGAAATCGCAGCGACGACAGAGCCGCAAACAGCGCCCAACATCCGCCGCCGACTGGCAGCCAAAAGTGGCAAATTTCATATTCCGTTAGAGCCCTGGCAACCTGGATTCAGGATATGGATAGAGTTGGAATAAGCCGGAGGGGAAAGACGGCGAGGGGACTATTTAAATAGCAAAAGCGTAAAAACAAGGGACTCCTGATGCTGCACTCAGAGAAATTAATATAATTAATTACTACATTCCATAGCTTGAGTTATTGTACCCCGATTTTAACGTGGGATACCTCTATAAGTTTGTGAACGAATCTCCAATGATATACATTTAAATTTTCTATTTTAAGGAGGGTCAAAGTTTTAACACATTTTCATGTTCGATTTTTCCGTAGTTTTGGAATGGGAACCTAAAACTGCACTTCCAGATTTTCTAACTTATGTTATTAAACCCCGATTTCGAAGTGTGATACCTCTATGAGTTTGTGGTTAAATTCTCTAATAATATACATTTACAATATCCTTTTTAAAGAGGTTCAAAATTTTAACCCATTTTCATGTTCGATTTTTCCGTATTTCAAATGGGTTTCGGAATGGAAACCTAAAACTACACTTCTAAATTGCATAACTTATGTTATTGGACCCCGATTTTGAAGTGTGATACCTCTATGAGTTTGTAGTTAAGCTCTCTAATGATTTACTTTTAAATATTCCTTTTTAAAGAGGGTGAAAATTTTAACCCATTTTCATGTTCGATTTTTCCGTATTTCAAATGGGTTTCGAAATGGGAACCGAAAACTGCACTTCCAGATTTTCTAACTTATGTTATTAAACCCCGATTTCGAAGTGTGATACCTCTAAGAGTTTGTGGTTAAATTCTCTAATAATATACATTTACATTATCCTTTTTAAAGAGGGTCCAAATTTTAACCCATTTTTATGTTCGATTTTTCCGTATTTCAAATGGGTTTCGGAATGGGAACCTAAAACTACACTTCTAAGTTTCATAACTTATGTTATTGGACCACGATTTCAAAGAGTGATACCTCTATGAGTTTGTAGTTGAATTCTCTAATGATATACATTAAAATTTTTAATTTTAAAGAGGGTCAAAATTTTAACCCATTTTCATGTTCGATTTTTCCGTAATTCCAATGGTTTTCGGAATGGGAACCTAAAACTGCACCTCTAGATTTCATAACTTCTGTTATTGGACCCCGATTTCGAAGTGTGACACCTCTATGAGTTTGTAGTTGAATTCTCTAATGATATACATTAAAATTTTTAATTTTAAAGAGGGTCAAAATTTTAACCCATTTTCATGTTCGATTTTTCCGTAACTCGAATAGTTTTCGGAATGGGAACCTAAAACTGCACCTCTAGATTCCATAATTTCTGTTATTGGACCCCGATTTCAAAGAGTGATACCTCTATGAGTTTGTGGCTAAATTCTCTAATGATTTAATTTTAAATATTCCTTTTTAAAGAGGGTCAAAATCTTAACCCATTTTCATGTTCGATTTTTCCGTATTTTAAATGGGTTTCGAAATGGGAACCGAAAACTGCACTTCCAGATTTCATAACTTCTGTTATTGGACCCCGATTCTGAAGTGTGATACTTCTATGAGTTTGTAATTGAATTCTCTAATCTTATACATTTATATTTTCAATTTTAATGAGGGTTCAAGTTTTAACCCATTTTCATGTTCGATTTTTCCGTATTTCAAATGGATTTTTCGGGATGGAACCTAAAACTGCACTTTTACATTCCATAAGTTCAGTTATTGGATCATAGTTTTGAATTTCTTATTATTCTTCATTAGAAATGTTTTTTTAAAAACGAAGTTCAAATTTAAATTTTTAAAAATTAGAATGTATTGGATAGCATTGATTTCCCAATTTCGGTGCAAAGGCTTCCCCTTGACGAGATCAGGTTACCCGCTCCATGGGAAGTCAGTTCCTGCGGGACCATCTGCTTTTCACACTCATCATAAAGTTTAAACTGGCAATTGGCAATTGATTAAGCACGACTCGCAATGGCAGGTGTTTAATTCGTTATTGATGTGTTGTGCTGACATTGCGTATACGCCGTGTGGAATGCTTGGATCGTCTAAGAAGCGAATCAACCGGGGATAAGATGGCTTGGGGAACAGTTGGGGCTTCAGCGGCTCTTCTCGCGTAACTTTTAAAGCTTCCCAGGTTTATGGAGAAACTGCCTTCCCTGGCTACATATCCATGTGGAATTTCCACGTCATTGTCGTGCATAATCGAGGCAATTATGCGGCGCAATGATCTGGCAAGGTCTCTGGGCAGGGCGACTTGAACTTGTCATTAAGGGTCTGCTATCTGCGATGCTTGGATATTAATTGGCAAGCCTGCGCTTGTGCAACCTATCCCCGTCGGAATAACACCCACCTCGGCAATTACCCCTTTGTCTTTCCCAATTAGACCAGTCAATGACCTCTCCTTGCAGTCAGCCGGCTGTTGATGGCAAATAATTGGCGCAGATAAGCCGGCATTAAGCCACATTAAATTATGCACTGAGGGATCCCTTTTGGCCCCGGCGAGTGGAGTGGAAGTGGCTATGCAGTTGGGGCAGGAGCAGGAGCAGATGGAGGCCAAACTGGAGCGGTCCCGGAGTTTCGAGTGTGTCAGCAAGGAGCGGCAGGCGTCGCTGGTTGTGCGGCGATGACGGCAACGCAAACGCAACGGCGGCGAATAGCAATTAAAATGTCAATTGAAACGCCCCCCGGTCCACGAGGAGAAAGCTGTGGAAAGGGGGGGGAAAGTCACGGGAGAAAACTGTTGCACAGTGGATCAAGGACCCTCTTTACTTTCCATTCAATAGAGAAGTGTCTGAAGAATGTGGGTAGGTTACTTTGAAAACTTGCTTTGGATACAGAAATTAAGTTTGAAAGGGCATTTTCAAAGAAAAACTTGCAAGTGTGTGGTATAAAAAACACTTGCAAGACTATCATGATGGTCCCGTTTTTCACTTTCAATTTCATTGTTCGAATTGGATTTGCACCAATGTTAATATTTTAAAATAGGTTTTTGCATAAAGAAAAATATTTAAATAATTTTTTAACTTTGCTAACGGTTTAAATAATACAAAAATTTTTATTTAAAGGTGGTAAAAGGTGCATTTAAAACGAATTTGACTTCTAAACGAATTTGAAAGCAAAAACCAGAAAGGTATGTGTATCGTATTTAATATGTTTAATATAATGAATAAAATTACTGAAATACAATATTATTTTCTCTTTTTCAAAGATAGATATTTTATAAATTGAATTTACTCCACTAGTCGATCCACTGTGAGGCAATGACTGATATTGCAAACGGCGGTGCCTTCTGGTCCTTGTCCGTGTCCGGGAATCGTTTCTGGTTGCGGACCAAACAGAGGAGACTGGCAGAACGCAGGACGCAGGACGAGGATGGGAACGAGGATGGGGACGAGGAAGAGGCAAGCTCAAGCCAAAGGCAAACATTCCAATTTCATTTGGCTTGCTTTGGGGACCGGGTGGCTTGTTTTAGCCCCTGTTTTAGCTGCCAACTCCAGGCCTTCCATTGTCAACTAATTTCGGAGTGGTCGGAATCAAAGTTGCATTCGCCGGGCCGCCCCAGCCAAGTCCATTATAAACTTTCGCTTTTGGCTGTACCAGTACCAGTGCCAGTGCCACCAAACCAAGTCGGAGCAAAACAATGGGATCAGGTGAACTGCACCCGGCCAAAGGAAGTCCCCGTCTCGCAAAATGGGGCCAAGTGTGGGGTTATTATGGGCATTGTTGGCCTGACAAACAGCCAACACGCTAAAGGCACAAATCCGTGCCGTGATGTGGAGATCTCGTGCCCTTGGATGTGTGGGTATAATTAAATTCGGCTTTTAAGGGCAACACCGCTCGACGGTAAAAATAGTAACTAATGTGCCAAACGAGCCAGTCGTATCCCATTTTCGTGGCTCACTGGCTCGGCTTAATTTCATTTAAAATCGTTAAAGTCCTAAAAATACCGCTCTGTTGGTTCACCGAATTGCAAAAGGTTCAGCTTGTCATAGGTCAAGCTTTTACCCGAGTCTGGATTCTCGGCGCCCTTTCGCATTTCTCTCCCTTATAGAGTAGCTGCAGGTGGGAAATCACATTACACATACGTGGGATTTATTTTCTGCCTTGCACATTTTGAGTTTACAATTAAATTAGAAACTTTGACTGTGCTCCGTAAAGTTTTGGAGACGACGTCAGAGCTTCGCCAGTTAGGCGGACAGTTTTGGTCCGGCTTTCCCCTCCTCAATATAGCCCAGGAACCCCCGATTCCCTGACATCTGACGAAATAAAGTACGTGACACAATTCCATATGAGGGAACAAGGGCCCTAGGAGCAACAACAGTTGGTGCAACTTCTGGTGTGCCTTGTACCATATAATCCCTGGACTTCAGCGGAGTTCAATGAACTTTTAAGTCCGACTAGCACTAAGCCAGCTGGGAGTTGGCAGCAAAAACTGATATATCCATCGGATACAGGGTTTTCAGAATATAATTATGCTTAGCCAGTTGTGAGAACTTAGATGTAAATTAATAAGGAAAGACTCTTAATTACAAAAATTATTAGATAATTAGTAATGAGTACATTTGATTAAATTGATTGATATTCATAATAAGAGAGTTGTTGAAACATTGTTAAATATTTAATATACTGTTTGTAAAAATATTTAACACCCATAATATTTGATTTATTTCCTAAGCCATCTACTTTAGGAAGTTACTTTTTAAAAGCCCACTCTAAATCTATGGTTTTTCTTACTTTATTTATGCTGCACACTCCACCAAAGAGTTCACTGAACCATAAATGCATAGGAACTCAAGTCGTACATATGTATGTTCAAGTGTGGCAGGTGGCAGATGGGGCAGACACTTGGCCCCATTCTTTTTCAATTCGTTTTCGTAGTCTTAGCTGGATTTTATTTATTTATATGCCCAAATGTTGTCTTTCGATTCGGCTGCTTTCATTTCCTAGCCGGCAGCCGCTTCCTTGTTTGCCAGGCCCCCATCTATATCTTTTCCTCCGGCTCGCTGCACTTGCGCTCATTAAACATTTAGCTACATTGTCTGGCGTATCTTGGAGATACGGAAAGGGGCACTGGGATGGCAGTTTCCAGAGGAAACTGCTTAGGCGGGCTGCAGACAAAAGATATGAGGCAAAAGCGCAACGTCAAAAAGGAAATTGTACGCCTAATGGTCATTGCCGGGCCAAATGAAGCTGCCATTGGGTGCCGGGCCGGCTCCTTCTGGCTATTGAAATATTTAAAAGGATTTCTTTTTTCAGCCCAGCTGCCTCTTTTAGCCATGTCTCTCCATTTCGCCCGCTCGGCGAACGATCTGGGATTAAGCAAATCAAAAAGTCAGTGCCCCAACATCACTTTGAACCACCGACATCGACAACTGGACCCGTTCTGTTCACTGAAAAAATAAAAGTTACCATTGAAATTGGTATTATTACTTTAACTAAGATAGAACATTAATGGAATGAATGAAAACAAGTTATTTTATAAACAGGAATCAACTCAGGTAAGATAGAATATGAATGTTATAGCTATTTATAACATTTTATTTAAGTATTGCAAAGAAAAAATATATAAACATTCTTAGTGTATTACATGCCTTAAAAAGGAATATCGCATTTATCGAATATTGTTCTGAGATAGTATCTTAAATCTCTTATGATTTGTTATTTAACGAAATAATATACTTAAGACATGTAACCAAAATGTAACTTAATGGGATTTATCTTCATAGACACTACTATCCTCCCATCACTATCTCCCAAAATAATTTATAAAGATCTTAGGTTATAGAAGATATATCTAAGGAAGTTCTTCTCTACTATTTGACCGAAACCTATGATTTATTTTTAGTAGATCCCATTGGATCCCAACCTAAAATTAACATGTTTTTTCGAGTGACTTTGGATCTTTTGTGGGCGGGTTCTGGAACGGTTCGCTGTCCCTGTCATCGGCGTCCCAGTAATAGTCGCAGTCACAGTCACAGTTGCAGCTGCACTTGCTGCCTTGTCCGAATGCAATTAAAATGTCAGCGATGCAGAAACGGGGCTGCCCGAGGGCGGGAAAAATGGCTGGCTAACATGCGAGGGAAAAGAGCTCGAAATGGAGTGCGAGCAAGGGGTATGTACTCCGCCGCCCGCGGGACTCTGACCAAACACGCATTTGCCATGCCAAAAAGACTGGACACTCGACTCCCACTAGGACGAGGACCTGGAGCAGCACCAGGACCAGGACCAGCACCCGGACTCACTCAACTGGATTCGCAAAAACCAAAAGGGGCAGTGGGCGGCTAGCGGCCACGCCCATACACGCCATTAAGCGCACTTGTGATGTACGTAAATTAATTTACTGTCGGCCATTTATGTTCGCCGGCAACCAATGGAGGAGCTACAACATCCACATCCACATCCACGTCAACATCAGCCACACAAAGATGAAGAACCAAGCGCGTTGTTAGCCGCTTTATTGACAGACAGAAATTTGTAGCCGACAAAAAAAAAGAGAAGAAAAGTTGCACAAGCCGCAAAAGTTTGCTAATAAATAACATTTAGCACCAGGAGTTTGCCATAAAAACACGACGCAACTGTGAGAGACACATCCCACATAATTATTGATTCGACAGGCGGGATATATGTAAGCAGAATTTATGATTCAGGTTGATATATGTCGGTGGCTTTTGATTCCTCCCAGCTAAACTTTCAGAGGGCTGAGCATAGAAAATTTACACACGTGGTATGCGGAATATCTGCAAAACACAACCTTCTAGGATCATGGGATATACATTTTCTTTGAGTTTTACTTATTTTTTATTACGAATTTGTTTATTTTAACTAATTATTTATTAAAAAGGTTTAAAGCTGATTTATAGACTATACTAGAAGCAATATCATCTAACACCTTTGGCTAAATATTTATAAAAGTCAAACTCACCAAATATACGAGTTTTACGATTAATACAGTTTTTATATCATGCAATACGTAATCAAAATAAATCGAATTAATGGATTTATTTGATGGTTAACCGTAAGCACTTAAGTAATTAACATTGAAATAACTCAAAATAATCTGAAGGCTACTAAAAACAATTAATACTTCAATTAATCCATTAAAGATATTTATCAATTTCATTGCAGAAACATATTCAATATTAAATATATTAAAACAAATATTTGGGTAAGCTCACTTGTGGTTAATTTAAATTAGTGACTTCTAATAAATTACAAAATGGTAGTGCTAGGTATCTAAAGAGTTTACCTAAGAACAAGATACCTGTTTTAAAGTGAAATCATGAAAAATAATATTGTTGGTAAATATATTTTCCTTTCAAAATACAAAAGGGGAGTGCAAGTTATGTAAGGGGTTCAACTCCTTCCTCTGTTTTTGTTATGCTCTATGTTACATTGCCGTCAGCACTGCAAGTAGTGATTATCAACGCTGTTATTCAGGTGGGCCACGTGCGTTATGAACGTGAGTGTGTGTCGCGAATGTCGGCCGCAAGTTGCGGATATTATCTGGAGGGTGTCACCTTGTCGGCAACAGATACTTAAGTGCTGTCCGGCGGCCCCGAGCGCCGCATTCCGGCCAAGTCCAACCGGACCGTCGAGCGGAAGCACGCGACTACGGCGGAAATTGCTGCACATGCAACGCACGCAGCCACTTGGTAAGCCCCCTTTTCTCCCCCCCCCCTTTATTTTTCCCAACAACACCCCTGGCATCGAGATGCCATCATCAACAGCCGTTCGGTATCGGAATGGCGTTCACCCACTCGCCCACTTTTTTGAGTTAACAAATTAAAGTAAAAATTACAATGCATGGCATGCCATAAATACGAAAGTTTAAGACCTTGACAGCCATGACCAATTGACCCAATTGTTTGCCCGTTTTTCCCGCACTTTGCATGTGCGGAGCTCAGCGGAGGTGTTTGTGTGTGTGTGGGCGTTTGGGGCTTATAACTGGGGTGTGGGCAGAAGGGGGTTTATTTTCGGGGGTCTTCGAGGGCCCGAAATTGCAGCAGCCAATGTGAGAGTGGCCAAATTGAATTTGAAGCGCCGGCCCAAGCCGAAATAGGGCCATTCCCAAGGGCCTTAATCGCAGAGCACAAACGGACTTTAAGTTTGTTTTGAAGCAAAGAGAGGGGGAAAATTCTCTCTTATAACCAAAACTCCTCTCTTGGCTCTTTTGGCCTGTTTTTATCCGGCCAAGAGCTCGGCTTTTTTGGCTTCGGCCCATGGACACGACCTAGGCGAACGGAAAATGGAAAAGCGGCGGGCTTTCCTCGCCTGTCAGTTTGCCGCAGTCGAGCAATGAACACGCAGCGCGCGGTTATAATTTGCATTTCCAACCAAACGCGGGGATAACTAAGCCAGGATAATCATATATCGTGCGATCCTTCGAGGGTCGGTGAAAAGGTGAAAGCACTAAATTCACGAAACAACCCCGTACAAAAAATATATAGTGATAGTGTGTGAATATGAAAGTGTGTGTCACTATGAGCACTAGCGGGGTCACCGCCCACCATTTTGACCCCTTCCACGCAGCTTGAACTTGTGGCAAAGCCGCAAATGCAACGGCTAGTTTGTGAATTCGCAACGTGCCACGGGCTAAACACTGACACCTCCATCTCGTTTGGTCCCCCCAAAAAATCCGTGTCCATCGTAACCCGTTTTTAGCCATTACCCCTAACCCGTGTGTAACCCGTTTCGCATCCGTATTCCGCGTTCGCGTCGCGGTTCGTTGAGCTGGCAGCCAAAAATGTCGGTTTAGTTGCGCCATTGCAGTATTATCTTTATGCACACAGAGAGCCGGGAACTCGGCTTGCAGATATTGCAACCCATATCCGCGGAACGTGTCGCCATCACCATCGCCATCGCCACACCGCTGGCCATGTAAGTGATATCCGGATGGGTTTTGAGTTGCCACAGAAACTCTCTGTGTGTGCACCACAATAAATTACCTTTGCAACTGACATGTTTCGGAATCGAAATGCAGTTGCGCCCACCGCCCCTGGGTTGGGGCCTATCCGTAATTAAATTTCGGTGAATTTTATCACAATTTACGACACTTTTCCAGCAGCAGTAGCAGTAGCAGTTGCCGTGGCAGTACCAGTAGTTGCAGTAGCCTTCAGTCCTTTTCTTTATCCTTCCATGGCACTCTCTGTTCAATAACAATGGGAGCATGTCGAAATCGAGCCGCGGGCCATTTTGCGATGCTCAAACTGATACACGTTTTTGTGTCAGGAAAAATTTCGCAAAAAACTAAAGCCAAACTCCATTAGGACGTAGCAAAAGCCGCATGATTTATACATGGGTCATGCATCATATTCCTAAACACGACAACATATGTAAGGCTTTGGTTATATTCGGACAGTCACCTATATAGATAACTTTATTGATCTTTTTGACAGACTTTTTGTTGGGTATTAAAGAAATTACAGCGGAGATTTCAAACAATATGTTATTTTCTATCTTAGGGAAAGAAATATAAGAGGAAAATATATATGGGGCTTGTTCCCCATTCAGGACTCCTTTCAGAATTAGTTTCCACTGCTTGCCAGCCATAAATGTAGGCCATTACTTCGGTACTACCCCCAACAAATCGCAATAAATCAACGTTCTGCTTGCTCAAAATTAGTAAAATGCAAATAACATGACAATATTAATGCTTTCGCTCAAAGACATGCACACACTGCACATAATAATAATAAAATATGAAACAAGGCAAATACAATTCGGCCGTATATATATAGTATATGGAATGTCTTAACGATGACTGGGCTGCCATCGCAGTGACGGGAAATATCGAATACCCGGTGTTTTATCAATTGCCATATCGCGTGCTCGCGCAAAAATAAAAAAGAAATACATATATTTTGGGGAAAATGAATGTAACGAAAACGAGTACGAAATTGTTGCGAGTGGCAGCCATTGAGTGGAACAATGGACTCCTTGTCCCGAGAAGTGTGTGAACCGTTTGGCTAACAAGAAACCTGATAGCGACCCGCACAAAAGAGCACTTTCAGTTGCGAATGGCACGGGCCTTTCGCCATTTGATGGCGACCATTAGACATTTGCTGCCGCTAATCGAAGTTTATGTTTTGCATTCATGTAACTCCCTTTACTTCCATTAAACCCCTTTCCAAAAATGTTTTTGTAGGCAGGTGGGGGTGGGCAAGGACACGCCTTTGATCGACCCACTATCAACCAGGTTCTCATGTTGCGACTGTCAGTTTAATACAAATGAACTGTTTATGTTAATAAATGAGCTCACCGGTTTATGCCACATCCTGGTGTGGGGCAAGTCTCCCAAAGGGGGGTATTACATCATTAGAGCAACACCTGCTGTGTGTGTGAGTGTGTGTGAGGGTGAGTCGCGGTGTGTGTGTCAATGTCAGAGGCCCCCATCTCACCCACATTCCCAGTAACGTTGCAAGCAAATTAGAGCTAATTAACATTTTCAATTTGTGCCACAGATATTTGGCCAGCATTCTCTAAAGGCGTACACTTAAGAAAAGGCGAACATAGGAATAGACTAGATTTTCTGAACCTAATTAAGGCTTAAGAACTTAATTTAATATTCTTCAAACTTAAAAACCCCATTTAAAGGGCACTTAAAACCCTTTTTAAAATAGTGTTATTATTCTATGACTTTTAAAGTTGCCATACCAAAATAAATGTACAAATTTCATTTATAGAAATATCTTACTTTTCACTTGAAGCAAACTTCAAAAATTAGAATATTCCTCTTTACAATCTTGACAATTTCAGACATTTGTAGTTAAATACCTTTTAATAAACATATTTTAATCACATACATTTACAATAAAATTACATTAGGGCTAGCTATTCCCCATTGCATTTTTACATTTTTTGTATTTAAAATTAAATAAATTTTTAATAGTCCAAGTTTTTGAATTGGAATCTATGTGAAAGTGTTAGGTTATAATTTAACTAAAAAACTTATAACTAAAGTACTTAAAAGATGTCAACTAGGTTTCTCTGTTCCATATTCGCAATTTCTATAGTTCAGTTTTACCGTACTACAAACCATTTTTGTTAAGAACCGTGGTTTTTCTCTCAGTGCTATCAGCTGAATGCCGACCGTGAGAGTCTTTGCCGCTCTGTTGGGCGTTTAATAGCCGGAAATCTGTCTATTTCCGCTTGCCGTGGCGTTGATTATACTTAATAGATGACCGGCTGGAGCGCCCCCTTCTTGGCAGCCTGCTAATTTTTCTTTTCTGCTGCTTTTTGCCTGATACTCGAGTATTAGTCGAGCTGTAATTATGCTCTAATTATATCCCATATGTGTGCAGGCGAGTGTGTGCGAGTGTGTGTTTGTGTGCCTGTGGCGCAAGGAAAAATCTCTGCTGCGATGTAATTACAACCCAACGTGTAAAAAGCTGGAGTGTGGGCCCTCTCCTCCATCCGACTGCGAATCCTGGTTTAATCCTGGTTTCCTTTCCTCTTTTTTTAGCTGCTCGCCAGGGAATCCTGCGGCAGGTGAGGCCATCCAGATAGTGGAAAGGTAGTCCAATTGAAGGTCCTTTAGTGGCGCCGAGTGGCCTTGCATGTGTTTAATTGGGCTGTCACTTGTGGGAAATGGCTATAATCATTGTTAACCACATATAATTGTCTATATTTAAACAAAAAATTTCAATTATCTTTTTTCTCTGTTATCTTTTTTCCAGGTGAACTGTGTAGCAAACAATTTAAAACTATAAAACCAATTAATAACCAAAGAACGCAAAAACCAAAGGCAATTGATGTAAAAGAAGAAATTTAATTCAATCCATAACTTAACGATACATATCAATGTTAGTCTGATTTTCTTTTAATACTATTAGATTACAAAAATATCAATATACATATCAAAATATTTAAAGTGCTAAGATTGATTAAAGTCAACCGAGTTTAAAGCATATCCCAAGGGCAATTGAGACGATTTAAAATTCCGATAGAGAGAAGCAAGTGAAGCGTTGAAAACAAAAAGCCGGTGGCAAAATAAATCTTTAATTAAATCGACTGTGCAGAAGGATGCAATTTAATTGAATGGATATAACGAATCACGCGAGTTTTGCCCCTCGAAAAACACGCACATCGGTGTGGCGTAAAATCGCTTTGTCATGTAATGTCTTTATGCCTCTCGGCGGATCAAGTGCTTAGGCGATAAGGAAAAGCAGCTGTGTGGCGGCTCCTTTCCGGATTTATATGCATAAATGAAAGCACGCATGCTCCGGCCGTAAGCCAAAGTTGAAGGGGGCCTAGGATTCCATCGTACGGCGGATTAGCTGCAACATAAAGGCGCAAACACAAAGGTCCTGAAAAAAAAAACGCACGGGGTTTTTGCTCCCAGCAGGAAGCTGGGATTTGGCGCCCTCCATGACGTCAACAGTGTGTAAATGGGCAAGCAATTAAGCCGTTAACGATGTGCCCGCTCTCAAAGGCTCCACGCAGGACCTCCATGACCTCCAGGACCGCCAGGACCTCCCCGATCCAGATAGCGATAGGCAGCCCGATAGAGTCCTTTACGAGCATAAGCAAACCAATGAAAAATGCATTCAGCTGCGCTGTGTCCAATGTCGCTGATTAATTCCAAGTAAGTTGATGAGCTGCTGCTTTTACGCTCCTCTTTTACGATTCCACTTTGGCACTTTACGCGACTGCCAAAGAACCAAACAACGCGTTAATTTCTGGTAATCATCATGGCTTTGAAACGAAAGGATGGTGCTGAGAGCATCGGGAAATGTTCTGTCAGTCCCCTGAAAAATCTTAATTTTCTCAAATAGTTCGGGGAAATGGATTAAAATCGGTTAATTAAGAGTTTGGTTATTCTCTTCATTCAATTTTACCTTTTTAATTGCAAGTAAACCGAATAGTTACAAACTTTCTTTATGGAAACAAGAATTTATAAACTACGGTTACAAAAAATATAAGAGGATTTGGTACTTAATTGTATGAAAATGGTTTATTTGGTGAAGAGGTGAAATTTTACAAACTTTAAGATTTGAAATTTGCACTTTCTTCTATATATAGGAGAAAAGGCTGCTAGACTTTAAAGAAAAATTAAATATAGTTCAGAACAACAAGTAATTGGGGCGAAGCCAACAAGGAACATACGTTAAAATTAAAAAAAAATCTTGTATACAAACTGTTTTACCTCTTTAGTATTCTTTATGAACAACATTGCAATGTTGCAACGAAATCCTCTGAAAAACCAGCAGCATGTCGAACTCATAATAAATTCTTATCCTTTATGCTCTTGCAACCAGCAATCAAACAATTTTCCAGAAAATGTTCCTCATTTTATATATGTAATTTCGTTTTTAAAATTAGATTACAGACATTTGCCTGTGGGTAACGTCCAAAATAGCAGCATACTCTTCAGCGCTCATCAAAAATGCGAGCGAATTTATAAAGAGATAGCAACGTGCCGGCAGGGAGCTGGGTTTTGGTAGCGTTGGCGTTGCTATTATTGTTAGCCCGGCTTGTTGGTTGTACTAAAAATACAACACCGAAAATACGAATAGTTTTTTGAGGGCAGGCAACCGAACCGAACCGAATGGATGTTTCGGAGGCGAGGCGCCAAGGTCCAGGCTTTCATAGATTCTCTGCGTGAATTGTGTGCGGTGAGTGGTCCTGGCATTTTGTTTGCCAAAAATCGGATGGCCAGACAAATACAGGCATAACTTGAAAGGGAAATCTTGGCAGCACGGCCTCAGAAAGTCATCTAATTCTCTCAATTCAAACACTTTTACCTAAGCCGCACTCGCACACAAGCCCAAACATTGGAGCTTGTTTGTTGGCAGCCATTGAAAAGTGGGTAAACTGAATGCGAAAGCTGAGCCCAGTGATGTCTGCACTGGGAAAAAAAATTTGAATACGGAATTACGGAATCAACAAGAACTAGTCTTTACACAGAGAAAATTCTGACGTTTTCATTTGAGTTAAAAATGTTCTTAAAAATAGAACGACATTTTTAAGTTGAAAATGGTTTTATTTTGCTCGAATCAAATTGAATTGGCGGTATTTAAGTACATTGTATGTACAAATAAACTATTAGTTCAGTCCTTAGTGTATACTTATCAAAAAGTTGTTAAATAAACTCAATTTAACTATTTTCTTCTCACCATTTCGATCTTATATTGATACCAAAATGTACTTACGCGGTTTTTAAGAACGAATGTTCTCAATTCAAGAACAATGTTCTCAATTCAAGAACAATGTTCTTGGATAGTTTTCTCTGTGTATAAGTCGATAAATAAAGTTATACAACCTTATAACCAATTACGAATGTCAAATTTAGGTGGTGTTTTCAATAAGTAAAATTAGTTGTAAGTTAAAAAAGTTAGATAATAAATATTAGACACGTTTAATGATCTTAAAAGTGAACATCTAATAGTTATGTTTCTATATTACTTTCCGTTGAAGAAACTTTATGTGTTCGAATGTCTAGGCTGTTTAACTTGTCGTATACTTGATTTAAGAATAAAGTTAAGATCAGGATCAATTGATTATGTAAAAAAACATGGCAAAGAAAATATGAAAAGCAACCATTGTTAGATATATTTTCTTTTGATATTCTAAATATTTAATATCATCACAGTTTTCAGTTCATAAATAAGAAAGACTTTCATTGCGAGTTTTCTAGCCAGTTCTTAAAGCATACTGGCTAAAAAAAAGTATGTTTGTTGGACTGCAATCACTTAAAGCTAATTATGATTCCTCAAGATATAACTATGAGATACTTGTTTTTCTTGCTCTGTGTGCCGATACAAAGAGGCGTGTAGTAAGAAGCCCGGCCTAAAACAGGCAATTCATAGGCAGCCTGGCTGCCAGCTTGGATTCAATGGCGCTCATTCACCGGCTTAAAAGATACCCATACATTGAAGGGGGGTTGGGCTGAAAAGTGTGGCATACATATGTGGGCAGGATGTGGGTGGTGGTGGCTGGGGGTGGTGTATAAATCAAGCTCACACACACAGGCACGCGGTTGGGCGGTTTTTCCCGCCCACCAATGCTGCAGCCGATGGCGCTTAAAGGCATTTTCGCAAAAGTTTTTGACTTGAGCATTTCAATCGCCTGTTTTATTGCTCACATATTTTATGCCGTTTATGCTCAAAATTCAGCTCAACATGCGCGACTCTTTGGCTTCACACAAGGCGAATGGCGAAAAGGAGGTGGTGCCGTCTCTGTGTATTTGTGTCCTTGTATCGGTGTGTGTCCTGCGGCGTTGAGCAAGCAACTCTTGCCAGCGCTAAGGAAAAACCGCATTGCGGCACATTATGCGCGCTGAAATTCCCTCAAGTCCCTTTCATTCCCGAAAGAAAGTCGGTTGGAAACGCAGTCGCGAAAGAAATGCGCAAATGTTTGCCGCCACCACCCACTCTTTACTGGGTTTTCCTTCTTTTTTCTTTTTGGGGGCGTGGCCGGCAGTTGGACATGGCTATTTGGCTGCACTTTCCCGCCAACTGACAAACTGAGAGCTTCCTTGCTTCCTGTTTGCCTTGCGGTTTTCCGTTTGTTTTTCCCTCGACTGGCTCTAAAAAGAAAATACAACTAATTAATGTTTTTGTGCGTGAAAATGTATTTTAATTGTGCACCTGCTGCTGTTGCCGACATTGCGGTTAGGTAAATATTAATGTGGCTTTAAGTCCCCCATTCCAATCTCACTCCCAAACTCATTTTAGGCCCTTTTCGCTGAGCCTGGGGATTGGGCTTTTGGTTTTCCACTTTTGATTGAAATGTTTGTCAAGTTTATTTGCCCCGGGCTGGCCAGAAATGATTTGCCAGCTTGCCCCCCCGACAACAATGTAAACACTTTTGTGTGTGCCGCCATGTCCTCAGCAGAGATGGGATGAATCCATGGGGCAGAACGGCCCTGGAAAAGGCATCTCAAAGGCAACTCGGCCTTTGCTCGGTTCAATTAAGACAATGCCTCGATGGCCGGACTCACATATATATTGATTTTCATTCACTAATGAAAAGTGAACATAAAAAGCAAAAGACACTTAACCCTTTTATTGAATCGGCCACGCAATCTGCCGATGACGTCAGATAGTGCCTGACTAAAGGACAGACTCACCGATTGACTGACTGGCTGAATGGCAAACTGACAAACTGACAAACTGACAGACTGGCGACTGACTTTCCCGACAGCACGGGCAACAGCTTGGTTCAGTGCCTCCCAAGTGGCGGCCCTCGCCCACTGAAATAACACTTTAAAAACAAGGCAGTGTGTCAGCTGGGGAACGTGCTTACACTGAGAGAAAAATATATCAGTTCTAGGGTTTTTACCTACATTTTATAAGTAGGTCAAGTCACGCATGAAATTTCAATATCAATTTAATTCTAAAAACACAATCGTAAAGGAAAATTGTAATTATTTTAAAAGCTTTCAAGATCACATTGGAGAAATATAAATTGAAATAAATAATTGGATGCTAAAAATAAAAGATGGGCATAAAGGGCCAATAATAATAAATATAATCACAAAATACTTTTGATTTATAGTTTGTTATACATATGTAAGTACTAATTTTTGGTTTTGAAAAATGATTTGAATGCTTTATAATAAATTGATGTCAATTGCAATTCCTTGTAAAACAGAGAAAAATAAAGTAAGAGCAACGTTTTAAAAGCCTAACACTTTAAATAAAATAACATTTTATAATATATAAAATTGAATGGGTTAAATATTTTTGAAAATATAAGTCGATTATTTTATAAAGCAATAGGTATAGTTGTGTTGTTAGCGGAATACCCAAAACTAAGGATGGCGATTTTGTATCAATTATTCATCTAATAATTATCTTTTATAAGGAAATGTGAGAAAGTCATTTTTCTTTAAGAAAATTACCTATTTTTTTTTAGAAAACTATTGATTTTAATAGATTTTTCGCTCAGTGCCCGTGGGTGTCAGGGCTCGTGGACGTGTTCGTGTCTGCCTGGCTCTCGAAGCGCACACAGCACGCCCCTGGTGGGAAGGGGGCTTTTAACCCACATAATAATTACTGTACTGAAAGGTTACCACGGTCGAATGCAAAAAGTTGGAGTCGATAATTGCAGCGGCTGTTTGGGCGGTGGTAAGCGATTGTTAAATATGAGTATTTGCACAGGGGTGTCTTATAATCGGCACTACTAATTGCTCCCGGTATTCCTCGTACCCCTTAATTGTCGATCTACGCATCGATGGCTTTGAATTCGGTTTTCCACTTGTACTTTTTTTGGTTATTCGGAATTTCCACGAGAATTTGGTATTTCACATTCGCGATTGAGTGAGTAAGCAATGCGCGGTCGGCTGCATGTGCCACTTCCGCTTGATAGCGTCATGGTTCCGGCTCCGTATCCGTATCCGCAGCGGCTATGTGGGTGGTGCTTGGAAGGACCAAGGACCAAGGAGCGAGGACCAAAGGACCCGCAGGTTTTTTCGCATTCCAGAACCACCGGCTGCACTGGAATAGAACAACGTTTGCGTGACATTCGCACGTTAGTCGCGAAATGCGTTTGTTTTGTGAGGAAATGCCACATTGATACCGCTTTCGGCATAGCACACTGTGTTCCCAGGACTTTATTAGTTGTTTGTCTGTGGGACAGGCACACGCCAACTTTTATGATATGCCAGCTATTAATAGCTCTGGCAACAAAAGCGGGCCAACTTTGCCTGGCAATTTGTATAATTCAAATAATTTTGTTTAATTTTTGAATGGTACTTCTGTGGCATTTGTTTAAAACTTGCTGTCGCCGGACTGCTGACCACTTGGCGCTGAAAAGTAGGCAACACTTTAATCTCGGAGACCCCAAGGAACCACCATGTGGTTGTATTTAAAATGTGTGTGTGTGTGCGTTTGAAAGCAGAAAATGCATTTAGTATGCAAACAAAATGGGCACAAAACTGTCGTTATTTATGCAAACCTAACTTCTGCTCTTTAGAAATTATTATTTCGCTCCTTTCACATTCGCCTCCTGTGTTCTTTTTTTGTTCATTCCAGCCCGGTTTGTTGTTTCTCTTGCTGTTGCCAGTTGGTTTGCATTTCCGTCTTTATGTTTGCTCACTCGCACACAGACGTGGCGCCCACACACACACACACACTGGCACAATCACACACACACACAGACCACACGGAAGTGGAGACGCATAATGAGCGGCCGGAGCATTTGGCCCGCTTCCTTCCGTCTTCTGATGCCATTTAACTTGTGCAGTCTGCATGCTGCATCCCTTCGCCCCAATGGCTTTAACCCTCGACGCATCGTTAAACACGATTATTACATTACGAAATACGAATAAAAAAAAGCGAATATATTTCATTTACTCGTAATATAATGCCTTGAGTATTTCATTGTAAACCGAGCCACAATCTTCATTCAACTTGGTTTGTCTCGGCATCTGATCAAATATAATTATTTGAATTTTAGACATCAACATTTCAGGCATCAACAATGCGTACGTTTTAATTGGCATCCTTGAGGAAATTAATATGCCTTACTAAACCTCAAATTCCATTCATGTTGTAAGATGGCTTTAAAGGTAAACTTAAATTCAAACAAACATGTTGGTGTATTTAACCTTTACATATTTTAGTTTGGGCAGGTGTAAAATAATACTTTTGGAATTCATATAAAATTAGTGTTATTTGTTATTGGTTGTAAAAAAAATATGTCTTGTGAAAAAAACCATTAAAAAAATATATATAAATACTATTTATTTCTAAATTCCATTAGTGGCTAACACAATTTCGGTAAAGTCAGAAATAAAATTCCATATAAATTACTAATTACAATGTTTAATTAACCGCGTTGCCCGCCAAAGGGTTAAGCCAGAATTAGGTGAACTGGCGAAGGGCAGGCTTAAAGACCTCACCCGGTGCCATCAATTAAAGCCGAATACTTTGTGCCGTGCGCCGGGGAAATAAAGAGCAAAAAATGTATAACGCCCATTCACGTGGCCCCCGGTATTCAGGATCCAGGATTCAGGGACGAATCTTGTCGCGCCGTCACCAAATGAATGGCCACCTGACAGGCATCTATTAAGCCGCCGTGGAGTGGAGCTCAGATGGGCTCTGATGGTTCTGATGGGTTCCGATGGTGGGGGACTAGGCAGTTGGGCTGGCTAATTTACCACAGGCCCTGTGGCCATTCACTGGTTGTCTGCAACTGTCCAAGGGGGGGCGTGGTCGCCGCTGGAAATTATATGGCGCGGTCATCATCAACGAGTCGCCATCTCAACAATCACTTTCCAAATATGTCAACATAATTAATTTTCAATTATCCCAGTGACATTTCCCACACACACAGGGACCCACACCCATTCCGCTTTGGAATCGAGCTAATTGGGCGGGGCCCCGGGGGGCTGGAGGGGCTAAAGGGGCGGCATGGGCGTAGTCTATTATTATTAATGGCAGAGCTCACTTTGCCGGCGACCCTCTGGTGTCACTTAGTATAATTGAGCGGCGTTTGATGGAAATAATTCACAATCCCGCTGGCTCACAATGGAGAAAGTGAATTATTTTTGATGGTCGTGCTGATGTTGATCGATTAATCACGATGCATAGTTTTTGAGCAGCTCAGGCATCATCAGCATATTATGTACTGACCCCCCACCCCTGACCCCTGACCCCTGACCCCTGACCATAGACACCCCATTGACCCTGACCCAAGGCAAACCGCAGAAAGGTGACAAGTCTGTGGTTTTCCGTTTCCCAGCTGGCGTGCGTGAGTGTGCGGGATTTAATGGCAGGCCATCAATTTGACGCCTTTGAATTGGGCCAAAAGCACAGGCAGCCAGATATAGCCAAAGTCAACAATCATTTCGTGCCGCATCTTCATTCCGAGTTGAAAACGTGTCAACCTGTTTTGGTGGCAACAGACACAGGGAAGACGACATGGCATTTACCCAAATTAAATTGGAGCTTCAAAGACCTTTTTATCACCTGGCGTTAATCAAAATTCAAAACCCGGCAAATGTAGCGGAAGTAATGAGAAACGCTCGAGGAGCCGGATCGGATCGGATTGTATCCAATCCGGCCCACCGCCTCGTTTTTTAGTCCCGTTCTGAGGTAGTTGGCTTAATCATCGCCCCCGGCCTGGTGTTAAACCGCAAATGTATTGCAGAGTTGAAGACAGAGCCTCGTTGCCAACTTGGCTGCACTGGGAAAAATACACAGAAGGTTTCTTAAAAGTATCTGCTTATGCTTTAAAACTTTTTAAAGGTGAGATAGGTCAAGAACAAAGGAGAATTTTAGCTAGGGTATGCTAAGAATGTAGTTTTATAAATAAACATAAATTCTGTAAAAATCAGTTCAAAATTAATCATAAACCAATCAAAAAAAACTTTATTTTGTTGCCAGACTAATATCTCTTTATTCGGTAAATAATGAATAAAATTTAAAAATTAATTAATTATTAAAAATGTAAGAAAAAGTTTATTAAAAAACTCTACAAATTTTATTAAAAACTGGAGCACTAAGACATTTTCTGATTATATTTGAGTGAATATTTTGGATAGTTGTTTCATTTTAAAGATACATAAGTAAGGAGTAAGTATAAGTCAATCAGAAAAATTATGAAGAAATGTAAAGCTTTCTTTGAAATAATATATTTTTAAAAAATAACAATGTTGAATAATTGAATATGTAAAAAAAATTCGTGTACAATAATTTAAGGTTTTTTGCTGGGAATAAATAGGCAGTTTGGAAATCGTTTTGTGTAGTGTAATTACCGATGGCGCAAGCTGCTTGTCTGCCGCTTTGCTTTCCGGTTTGCATAATAAATGTCACAGCTCACGACTGCGAAGGAGAATGGCATCGGGAATGAACTACAATGGCTATGAGAACGGGAACTTGAACGGGAATGGGAATGGAATGAGCAGTAGCTATAGCAGCGGCAGGAGCAAAACAAGTCGCTTAACAAGCGACAGCAACTACTTATGCTCAGGTGGAGCCCCACAAAAGGAGCACAATGCGAATGGGACTGAGTGGGGAGAAAATGGCAAATGGCAGAGAAGGAATCTTAACCGGAATTATTCATAATGTTCACGAGGCACGCATACATTTGCATTTCACGGATGCGAGTGTCACTATCGAGACGAGGGGCAGGACATATTAACATGAAATGGAACCGTCGAGGGGAATGGGGCACAGGATCGTTGGAGACATAGAGTTGCGAAGATATAACCCCGATTCGAGCCCAGCCAAGCAAGTCATTCAATTTAGCTACCAGACATTCACACACACAAAACAAGGACACCAGCAGATATACACTAATAAAAGTGAAAAAGGACGTGAGCAACGCTCTTGGAATTTCAAACATGTTGCATCTCCTTCGGCTCGCAATCAGACGAAACTAAACGCGAGTGTTTTCCTTTGTTTTTTTTTTGTTTGGGAAAGGGAATGGAAATGCTGAAAGCGACAGGACAGTTACAGCAGAAGAAACAGGAAGCTAAACATCCAGCGGAATCAGCAAGACAAACACGAGGACAGCCAAAACGAAAAAATAAAATCAACAGAAAATTCAAGCGCAACAAAAGGAGACAAATAATTAAAGTAAAAGTTTCCTTAATCAGTTTGCTTATTTCGTATTCATTTTTTTTAAAGGTACACTGTCAAGATGCTTTTTAATTTTGTGCAAAGATAAAATGAAGGTTCTTATAAGTACTTGAGCTTCTGCGGACATGACCTTCTTTTTAAAGATGGCTATGATTTGTACATATAAAAAGATATTCTATAGAGCTTCAAGATCTTATGTCAAATTAAAACTAATATTAAATATATATAAATAATATAATATATTTTCAAAATTTCTTTTGAAAATATATTATGGTCTAATTAACGAACTTTTACGGAAAGTCTAGTCGTATTCGCTTTAAGTTTTCTTAGTAGCTTAAAAAAAATATTACAGTTATGACAATAGCAATTTATTTAGTAACCATTTAAAAGAAACTTTAAGATATCCTATACAAATTATATTTAAGGGTATTTACAATTCCTCAGGCTATGTTAAACATTTAAGCCCTGTTCTTATTCATTTCACGTTGATTTTGCGGCTGGGTCAGAAACTCTTATCAGCCAGGCCAGAAAGAATTCATCAAGGTCAAAGCGTTGATGGCCTCTGTCTTCCTGCGCCACCTGCTCCTTGTCCCATCGCCATGGATTCGGTGGTTAGGTCAGGTTCCGGAACTTTTCCTTTTGCTTTTTTTTGCTGCCTTGTGGCTTGTCTGCCTCGCCTGACTGCCTTTGACAACGGATCCAATGACTCGATGGCAGATGGCTTTTGGGATGGGCTGAGTGGGCTCTAAACCGCGTCTTGTTCTTTCCTCGGGTTCCGTGTTTATCTGCGGGACCGAAAAAAGTAATTTCTTAAAAAAGTTCACCATGGCCGGGGCCAAAAGGGTCGAAAATCGGCAAAGAGTGTCAAGTGTTATTGACGATTTGTTGATGATGTGGCACAAAGAGTGGACGAAATGCCGGGCAAAAGGTATGCGAATGGAAATGGGGCAAAGGTTATATGCAGCCTTTGTCGTAACTTGAGTGACGCTGCCCGTTCAGCTCGCAGTTTATCCGGGCTCCTTTTTCCAGATCCGGCATTTCCATTGCATATGCTTAGCGCACAAAGGGAATTTTCCTCAGCTCTGTCTTTCACCACTTTCTTCGTTTTAATACTTAGGATGGGGTAATTGGGATAAGGTTTGCCTAGGACTTTGTTTTCGGCCAAGGAGGTTAAAGACTTGGCTAATGATGGATGTTCTTTCTTTATACTATACCATATTAGTAAAGAATGAAAAGTATTTCCTATTGTAATATAAAAAACCTTTTTTGGTACAATTAAAAAAAAAATTTTTAATTTTAAAGAGCAATATTTGAAATAAAACAAGGGAGAACGCTATAGTCGAGTACCTCGACTATCAGATACCCGTTACTCAGCTTAAGCGACCAAAGGGAAATGGAGATATGCAAGCAGCAAAGCGAGATTTAAATGCGCCACCTACCGGCGGAAGACAGATTTAAGCGTTGTGTGCGTTAGGGTAGGCGTGACAAATTCATTGTTCAATAGAATAAGTTAGCCGCGCACTTTGCTCTCTCTGAGCACCGGCAGTGCTTTTCTCTTTGCCGCTAAGTTCGGCCGGCAACTATTTACATACACACACATACACGCGTAAAAACATTTCGCACTGTCTGGCTCTGACGTCATAGCTTTTTTTCTTGGGAGGTTTGTGGGCGTTAGAGTGGGCGTAGAAAAATTTTTTGTGGGTCAATCGATAGGTATGGACAAGACTAATACATTTCAGTTAAAATTTTCTATCTAACATCAAAACTGTAGGAGCCACAGTTTTGGGCGGTTTGTGGGCGTTAGAGTGGGCGTGGCACTCTACTGAAACAAACTTGCGCTGCGTAAGAAGCTCAGGAATCTGCTCGCCAAATCTCAATAGCCTAGCTCTCATAGTTTCCGAGATCTCAGCGTTCATCCGGACAGACGGACAGACGGACAGACGGACAGACGGACAGACGGACAGACGGACAGACGGACAGACGGACAGACGGACATGGCTAGATCGACTCGGCTAGTGATCCTGATCAAGAATATATATACTTTATGGGGTCGGAAACGCTTCCTTCTGCCTGTTACATACTTTCCGACGAATCTAGTATACCCTTTTACTCTACGAGTAACGGGTATAAATAGAAGATCAAAAAACACTTTATAGAAATGTATTATGTAAGATATCTTTACTTTACGTACTTTTAGTCTTGAAAAAAAATTACTAAATTTAAAATATAATTTAAGAGTAGTATGCTTTGGTTTCCCAGAAGCCAAGGACTTATATATGCAGTTATCTACAAGAAGATTACAAAGTCCTAAAGACTCTTTCCTGCCTGTCACAAACATGTAAGGGAATAGGATATACCCAATATAGGATAGCAAAGATAAAAATGCTGAAACGAAAGCAATGTCCAAGGTAAACAGGCAGGGCACGAAACATCTTTTCAGTGCGATAACAGGAGTATTCCTCCATTCAGGCGGACACGGGGCACGTAACAGTTTTATCTCTTATTCAAAGTGCTGGCCTTGCTGTGGGTGTAAGTAAACTTCTGGCTGGCAGTAAGCCGCCGCCCAAAAAACTTTTCAAGTGTTGAGCAATAATCAGAAAGGCTGGACGAACCTACGCCCCCCTTTTCAGCAATGCGTTCCCCCCCACAGGAAATTCTGGTGGAAAAGTTTTCGTGTTCCGGGCATTGCTTAAATGGGTTTATGGGTTCATTTGCAGTTGTAATAGGCGTTGAAATGCTGGGGATTGTGGCCTTTCAGCCGCCGCCTCTTTGTTTCTTTTCCTTTCCGTGGGATTTCCGAATTCCGCACCTCTAATTCGTTCCTTCATCTCCTTGATGGGCTGCAAATGAGGGCTAGCTTCAAAGTTAATTACACTTTGACCCCCGAGCGGCACGCAACCAACCTTTCTTAGCTGGAATTTTTTATAGAAATTATTTCTTTACGGCTTTTCCAAGTTTAGAGGACATAAACAGTTTTGTATTTCAATTAAGCGAATGGACACACGCCACGAAATCAATCGAAATGTGAATCATGGGCTGCCAAGGAGCGAGAGTCTCGACGAAATGAATCAAATCAACTATTTATTGTTTTCGATCCAATAAATTTTTATCACTCACCGGGGTAGCTGGCGAATGGCCAGATACATTGGGCGTGGTAGGTGCGAAATATGCGAGTGACAACGCCGTTGGCACATTCGCCTTCACTTACACAGAAAGCTGAGCTACAAAAATAATAATCATAAAATGGCGGATGAAATTCACAAATAAATGCGAAAGCGAAAACGAATACAAATCAAGCCGACCTTCTGCATATGAGTGGCATTTTTTCTCGATTTTTTTCGGGGTGTTTATGTGTGAGCCGAAAATGCGAGCATAAAGAATTTGCAATTTAAAAGGGATTTACTGCGCCTCGTAAAACAAACACAATAAAAGATCAAACGACATGACAGGCTAAGGCCTCTGTCCCTGACCCCTGACCCCTGCCCGGGGAGCCCTGAATTCCAGCCCCCGGGCGAAATGTCAAAGGATGTGGCGCCATCAAGGCAGAGACAACAGGCACGAGCCGAAAGATGACAAAATAAAAGTAAAGCCGAATTTGGTGTGACAACTTTGCAGGCAACCAGATCGAGATGGATATGACAGGGCCAATACACACATATGCGTGTGTGTTAGCCAACTCCCCCGCACACACACACACACTCACATGTGGGGCCTGCTCTCGAATTGTTTTTCCTTGGCTTCGGCTGCCTGCCACTGTTGACGTTTTAATCGAATCAATCCGGCAGCAGAGCGTGCCGAAAAAAAGTTATAAACTTGTTGGCAGTTGGATTGAGAGTTCATGTTCTCGTTCTCATTCTCGTCCTTGTTACATTCCCCCCACACCCAATTGCCACTGTGGTTTTGGCTTGAATTAGGGCCCAAAAACTGGGTGGCTGGCACACATGTGCTTCTCTATTTCTATCTGGCAAGCTTATTTACGCAACAATATAAAAGTTATTTGCTTGTTTTTGCCATTTTGAGCAGTCAGCCTGTTTGAGCAGAATTCGTTGCAAAATCAAATGATTTTCGGCAGTCTGTCTGATCCGAGGCCAATGTGCAAATGAAAATTACCAGCCGAGCTATGATTTGATTTTTCCATTCTCCCTGGCCAGCTTTGAGGTGGACCCACAAAACCTCAAATCGAAATACCAATGCCATTTTACCTTTCACATTTTGAATTGTTTTGTGCTTTGATTAAAGCATAGATACTTAGTCAAGTACATTTAAGAATGGTTTAAATTGAATTTTAAAATGTTGAGTCAGTGATTTTATATAAGGTTAGTCATCTAGTTATACCTAAAAAAGGATTTTAAAATAAAGTAAATTAAAACAAAATAAATAAAAGTATTTTTAAAATTACCTTCAATACAAAAAGCTAAAAGCCAACATAAACTTTTTACTACCTCAAGGATATACCATTATATGCCTTAGTTCTAGTTGTAAATATTCCTGGATAAATACAACCTAGGTCCACCCGTTTATCCCCACTAATATCCATATTGATTTTCGCAAGAGATAGCAAAAATAAATGTAGAAATCCAGGGCAAGGCAGCTTAGCTTAAATGGCAAACGGACAATGACTTATCGACCTGTACATTAATCAAATTTATTGAGCTCAGAATTAAATTTAATTGACATCTCATTGAAGCCAGCTTGCTTTTCAATTATTTCCACTGTCTACCGCAGAAGCGTCCAAACAAATGTCAAATGATACACATCGTACGCGCATATCGGTCTGAGCCACCGGGCTGGTGATTTAATTTGTAATTTAATAAGCTTGTCTGCTGCAATTATGCAAAATAAATAAATTAGAAATCATGTGAGGGGCATACAACTTTGCCGACGTGGGGGCATTATTGCACATGAGTGCGATCAGTATGGGAGTTGCGCTCGAGTAAACAAACTACAGACTTAATACAATTAATGTCGAATTTAAATGCTCGAGACGATTTGGCATACACTGACAGGCACCGGCATTGGAGCAGCAGCCCATCTCGACCATGGGCAGTAGGGGGTTAAGGGTGTTAAGAGGGCCAGGATATCGGGGGCCTTCAGAGCCACCGATTCACATTTCAGCTTGCAGCCACAACCGCATCGTGTACAAGTTACTCCTGGGAACGTGGGGGAAAAAGGAAACTTTTTCTGCGACGTAGATAGTTTTTGCCAACAGCTCATGTGTGTGAGGGCGGAGCAGGGGGCGTGGCAGCATGCAGACTCTATACTCTACTCAGCACGTAGACAGCCTCTCACTCATGCACTTGCAGAAAAATAACAAACAGAACTCTTAAATACACTGGACACTATTATATTTTAGTGATAATAGGACTTTAATAAATATACAAATATTTTTTTATTATCAATAATAAGTACAACTGTGGGATTATTTCATTTTTAATTATACCCACGTCTTAAAAAACAGGAACCAAAAATAAAGTTATATTTGAGGTTTTCATTTTAAAAGACGTACTTAAATGTTGTATTAATTTGTTTTTAAGTTGAGTAGTTGTTATGCACTTTACAGAAAAAAGGAAGTATTGTTTGCTCAGGTCTTCGAAGTTTTCAGCTTTGGTTACGCTATAATTCCCAACCAGTTAACCAACGATTCTAAGCTATTTTTAAACCAGTCCTAAAGTTTAAAGAGCTTTATGGTTTAAAAAAGTGTTTAGAGATTTCTGACAAATATAGTAAAAACATAAACAAAATTGACACCAAATTATAAAAACATCTTAGATTAATTTAAATTATATTAAACATGCGATTTGGCTTAGCCATGATTTATTTTCTCAGTGCATGTGTGTAGGAAGTGGGTGGATACGTAATGCGTCATGTTCGAGTTTATCGCTTGGGCCCCGAAATTGCCATACTGGGTGGGAAAGAACGTCCAGATAGCCTCTATCCGAGTCGTGGGCTGATGGAACGTGAGTCGAACCTGTTCGCCTGATGGCTGGGCTCTGACCAGAGAGGGGATCAACCGGCTGGGGGATCTGGCCGTGGCCAATGTCGGTGGCAACTTGGCTCAAACTGACAGCCCAGGGATGCGAGAGGGAGGGGACTTGGCTTGGAGCATGTGCCAATGTGCTGTTAGTAATGGAACCGCAAATTGAACCCACCAGGCTGGGCGAAAGCGGAAACGGAAGCAGCCAGCTGGCCGCCTGCAATTTGCAACCAGAGACCTTTTGCAGTCCCAAAAACCGATATGCCTGCTCATCGCTTTGACTCACGAATCGTTGTTCGCCAAAAAACATATTTTATGCATTTGCCTGGTCGCAGTAATTAGATTTCCCTTTTATTCAATTCAAATTGAACGACTGAGTGCACAGAATCCATCGTATGGATGCAGCGAAATAATTTTATTTTGGTCGGACGCTAAATGGCGAAAAAGCGTTCGTGGATTTTAGTCAAAAGGAAATGGCCCAAAATATATTGTTTCGTTAAAATGCATAAATTTCGAATAATAATTTAACGGCGAGAGCTTAATTATAAATTTCATTTTCCCTGATGGGATGTTTTTGCTTTAAGAAATATTATTAAACAATCATTTTTGACTGATAGATTTTCGCATTTTAGTGCTTTTCTATTGTTTTAAAAAACATAATTACTCACATTATATTACTCCAAAATTAATATACTGATAACTAGGCGGAAAAGTATTCAACTTTAATGCTGCATGGCTGAGAACTAATTAGATTTCGCATCCATTCGATTCCAATCAATCGAATGAATGCACAGAATCCATCGCATATGCTCACGCATTTGATTTTGGGCGGAAACTAAATGGCGGAAAAGCGTCGGCGAAGCGTGATAATTCGCAGAGGTCGAACGCGTTCCGTTAGTCGGAAATGCGGCCGTTCACATGCTCGACTGCCGCACGGTTCTCCCTTTTGCATCCACCTGTCTTAGTTTCTGCG
The DNA here is from genome assembly GCF_014743375.2 of Drosophila subpulchrella. Classification (NCBI taxonomy): domain Eukaryota; kingdom Metazoa; phylum Arthropoda; class Insecta; order Diptera; family Drosophilidae; genus Drosophila; species Drosophila subpulchrella. The sequence goes on along the minus strand of NC_050609.1, from coordinate 1,995,087 downwards.
GCTAGTGGGCCCCACCTGTCGCACTTACCCCACCTGACTCACCTTCAAAGCTGCTCTACAATGCCTGGCTGCACACGGACGCACCTTCACGCACACAAATACAGCAATTGTCGTCCTGCGGCTGCTTTGTTTTCGTCCTTGCCACTTGACTTTTGCTTTGCCTTTTACTTGTGGCATGCGACTATTGCGGTTGCCCTGCACTGCGACAAAATTGTTATAATAAATGTTATAGAATATGTCTTTTATTTACCTAAATGAATTTGTCTTAGAATTCTTATTCTACTGCTAAAAAACGTGATACTCTAATAAGAAGCAGAGAATGCTCTAAAACGTATATATTACAATTAAAATAAAATAACAAATAAATTTCAAGTGATTTCCTCATACTGCTTTTTATAAAGTATGTCAAAAATATAAGAATAATGATATAACCTTCCACTATTTAAACAAAATATAATTGTATTAGTTATTGGTAAATTGCAGGCTTAGTACTAATTTGTTTTTAAATGTGTAACAAAGGGATTGACCATTCTTTGCCGTTGTCCCGGCAACAGGATTTATGTAAAGCAATTTTATTGTTGTCTCGAGCATTCTACTTGAGTCCTTGCTTTTTCTTGGTCGATTGTTGACTTAGTGGTTGGCCATGGCTCGCAGGATTGGGCCAGCTGCTCGGTCACTTTAATCACTCGGATGCTCGTGGCTCATAAAATTAAATGCCCCCCAAATGCCGAGGAGCCGAGAACGCTGTCAGCGGGCCTGTCCAGTTGTAAAGCATCTGAACACCCGGGCCTGAAAGTTGTAAATGTGCTAAAAAGCAAGATGAATTGCCGGTTATTATTGCCAACTTCATTTGCTATGCACTCAAAGCGGGGAGCTAACTGGGCCAAGAGGCCCTGGATGAGGGCCATCTACAAGATGCCAAACGAAATGAAGAGCGGCTCCAAATTAAACCCACCTCGCCGGATGGTCGACGGCGTTACAAATGAATATTAATTATTTATGGCATGCTAATTCCGTGAATCCATTAATCACAATTATAATTTATGCTGTTGTTTTCACCTTTTTACGTGCATTAATTTTCACATTTTTATCGAACACAATTTTCACTGCCACTTGGCTGCCCTTTTTGGCTCATTAACATTCGCATGGATAATAGAAATTAAAGTTGTAAAATCAATAATATGCCACATTAATTATTATAGCAACAAAAATAATGGCAAGGACAATGCAATCACGCGACACTAATAAATCCCCGGGGTTATGTACAAATCTGCGAATAATTAATGTGTGAACTCAAAATGGCATTCGTAATGGCCCATACCATTATGGATATTATAATTGCATGAGGTCTGCTGAAAGTGTCGCCCTGTTATTAGCATTAGCCAAAGGTTAGCATAATCTCAGTTCATAAGTACCATAATTACAATAAAACTATGTAGGTAAACTATCAGGAATTTATTTCGAAGAATTTTCCTAATTCTATAATACTTGAATAATTATTTATTTGTTAGCAAAGATAGAAAGATAGAGCATAAACATCTCACCATTTGCATTTACTTAACACCATCAGAAGCCATTTTTAAACAGCAGCATAATTTTATTTATGCTAGAGTAGTTTGACAAATGAATATTATGCACTTCCTGCTGACTTTGGCCCAATCAAAATGTGCATAATTTACATTTTGCAATTTACATTTGCATTTTGCGAAGATGCAGCCGGCCACTTGGATGGCTTGACACTGGCAGCATAATTGTTCAGTTTACATTTCGTGTTTATTATTTGATTTTCTGCCATTTCATTATCCTCGCGAACAGCGTTTTCCGTTTAAAAAATAGTACAATTGTAAATATTTTTCCATGTCACAGTTTACTTTATTTTCGTTTGGCAATTATTCAGCCGTTCGCTTCAATTTCAATAATTAATTGAACAAATTGTACTTTTCTCTCTCCATTGCAGTTGAACAGTAGACAACGTCCTCTGGTATCTGGATTTCATTTGTGCTACAACCAATGACAACATGCTGAAACCGTTGGCCGTGATTATTGGAATTTTTTATTTAGGTGAGTCCCTCGAAAGTCCTATCTTCGCCAGTCGCACGGCGTGTGTTATTAATTACACTCGTTAAATGAAATCCCGACATCTGAAATATGCGAACGAACGAATGTTAATAAATCACATTTGCCGGTAAACGATTTGTGTTCAAAGTGTTTTTGCTCATTAAGTCGATTCAACTCGGTTCGATGCGCGTCGAGTGCCAAATACATTTTTGATGGCATTTAATTTTTTGATGCTCACGAAAAATATAATTAATTCAGTTGACATTTAATCACTTACGGAAATTGCATTCACGGTTTGGGAAGGATTAATATTTGCAATGTTATGTGTGCAAAAACGATTTAATTCAATCAGAACTGTCTTTTTTACCAATGCCTTTTAAACTAAGCAGAAGCAGTGCAAATATAATCTAAGTATTATGTCCTTTTGAAAGCCTTTAAAGCATGTGCTTAAAAGCTTATAACTATAAAAAGTCCTGTGCTTTTAGGGCATAGAGCTAAAAAAGCTTTTATATAAATTACTGAGACTTTTTGTGGGACTTTATTAAAAGCTTTAAAGCTTGTTTTGGCTGTGCTAAAATTAAATATTAAGCTTTTATTCAAACGATGTTAAAAATAATTTCTTTAGTTCATTGAAAGCTTTTGTGCTATATTTACAATATTTGGTCTTGTAAGGTAAGGACCTCAATCTTTGTAAAAATGCTGTGCACTATATGTAAGATACATCATCTTACATGACCTCATGTAAATCGTTTTTAACATGACCTTCTACAAATGGTTTTTTACATGTCCTCATGTAAAGGGCTTTTACATGACCTCCTGGACCCAAACCATATTTTAAAATATATCCGAATTTGAATTTGTTCACTTAAAGACTCCAGCGTTGCCAGGAGCAAATTAAAAGAATCAGTGCTGTCAGACCGAAAAAATGCTGTCCCATCTTAACGGGAAACGGAAATGAGAGGTTGGTGCTACCAGACCGGGAAAAATATAACTGATGTCCATGGAAGACGAAGAAGACATGGCGCCTTGATTCAAAAATGTTCAATTTTTTTAGCTTTACAAATGTGACAGAACAGAGAAGGACGAGAAGGGATAATAAAAAATGATAAGAGAAGGGTGAGAAAATCGACAAAAAATTGTAAAAAGACCAACGGAAAATTTGACTTTGGAAAGCAGGACCCAAGCCTAGCAATTTGAAATCTTGAAAGATTCCTAATTTATCGATACGCAAATTAGTTCTTCATCTAGTTCTAGCTCCATACCCATTTTCCATTCCACCACTTTAGTTTAATATTAGTCATGGCTGGAAACAAGCTTTAGAAAGTTCTGTTAAAAAAATTGGAAAAGGTATGACACTTGACTTGGAGCTTCGATAAACTGATATGGAAATAAAAATTCCTAAGTTCCGCGAACATTTATCAAACAAATCCATCCAAAGCATAACTTTAATCTCCTTTCAATCGCCATACCCCCGCGATTAGAAAGCCACAAAGTCGGCGGTAAAAACCAACACATAACGGCAAACTATAATTATGTTTATCTTAATTATATTGCGTGACGTAAGTTTCTTATTAACCGGCAACAAAGTCACAAAGTCAGCAGCAATTTACCATGTTTATGGGCGGCGGGCCCAATGCCCCAAGGAATTATTATTACATGACGTGGGGCCCAGAGGTGGCCCCAAAGTCCACCCACAGCCTTTCGAGTCGCGTGAGCAATCAGAACACAGGTGGTCAAATCACCAGAAAGCCAGAAAGTGGCCAAGTCGAGTGGTCAGTGCCGAGTGGCGCCTTTGTTGGCCAGTTCGGCCACTTTATTTGCATATAAAACGTGTGATGAGAGCAGGGGGGGTAGAGAAAACGCGTTTCTAATGGAGCCACAACAATTGCCAGGACGACTACGCTGTTGTTCTTGATTCCTAGCGCCTTGCAGCGCCGAAAAGTATGCTAAGAAATTAAGCACATTGGTCATTTTCATTTGCGTGCCTGCGAGCTGTTTTGGGGCCACGCGGCGTATGCGCAATGCAAAGGCAAATGCCTTGAGTCCAGCGACACACGCAAAAATAATAAAAACTGCACGTCATTACCTTGATTTGTGGCGACTTTTGAACTCCACCCCCTTCTTCTGCTCCGCTGCCCTTTTACGTAAGCCAAACAAATTTCGAGCTTAATTTTTGCATGCCCAAACAATCATTTATGCTAATCAAAGAGCGCTTTTTAAGACCGCTCATCGATAGTTCAAGTATCCGCACTGGCGATAAATCAAAATAATTAAGTCGCCTTAAATTGACTCGAGTCGATGCGGCCATAAAGTGACTGGCATTAACCGAAACTCCCAAGTGGGGCTAATAAGCTTGAGACAGCGCTAATTTTACCCTCATTAAACAAGCTGACATGCCAGGCCCAGAGACCAGGACCAAGACCAGGGCCCGAACCAGGACCAGATTGGTGGCACACAGGACGATGCCAGCCAGCTAACGGTTTAGAGAGCTCAATAAACTCAAAGGGCTGGCCGACGTCGTCCTTTCCATTCGTCCCCCGGTTAACCCTTGCTCCCCTTCCTCTCTTTTAACCCACAGGAACCCCCTCGATTGCCATGCCAGCAAGCGTCGCCATTTTGGCAGTCATTAACGGCAAACTGCTTCATCATTTAATAACCCAAAAGTGAGCTGGTTAAATGCCGAGCGAAGCGATGCGATGGGGCTCTTTTGGCCCAAATACGCCCCCACAAAAACGGCACACAGCCATACATACAGACACTCAGACTACAACAGCTTGGGCTGGCACGAAAAAAAAAGTACCCCGAGTGGCACCGAACATGCCACACTTATTTTTATAGATTTCATTTTAACACCGAAAAAGGCAAACGCATGGAAACTTAACCGATGCCGTACCAGAGACCCTCGTTGCCCCTTTCGCTGCCACGCCCCCCGCCCCCCGCCCCCGCCTTTCGCTTGGCAGGCCCGAGACTACATAAAATTGGCAAGGCGTCAAAACGGGCGGCAACGAAAAAAAAGGGTTCATTATGGCAATTTGCTTAAACTCGTGGCGGATGCTCCTCGGTTCTAAAGGGCTTTTAGTTTTTTTCCGTGAGTATCTTAAAGCCCGCAATGATTTTTGGGGGGTTAACTGAAAAATAGCGGCATCATTTGACGGTCTGGCTTTCACATTTCACATTCGCCACACTTGGCGTGTCGAACGGGGTTCATAAAATATAATGAAAAGCAACATTTCCCGACTCCCCAGTTAATTTCAAACTCCTGTCACCTTAAAGCGAGCAAAGTTCAATGTACTTCTTTGCATTTTTTTCTCCCTCGTGAGTTTTTCCAATATGTGTGCTTAGTGTCGCTTTGTTTGGACATTTCCAAGAGGGGTTGTCAAGTCGTAGGACTTGGATTTATAACATGATTTCACTGCGGCTGGCTGTACAAAATTTTTAATTGAGCCTAGATGGCAGTGCCACAAACGACACGCAACCAGGCAACTTGGCCAGGACTTGAGCCTCAATTGGCATTAGTAAAATATTTCAAAAAGCACTTAAGCTACGGCCCGGCCGAAAGGTAAGGCACCCACTACAAAAAAACTACACAAGGAAAAACTAAGAAGGTTATAGACTCCAGACCTTGATCTTTTATGAGAAAAGTATAGTTTGTGCATAATATTTTAAAAACAAAAATAATATAACTTTTAAGCCTATTTATATTGAAACATATAGGGTTTTTAACAAGATCTATATTTTTTATCATTAAAATTCTTTAAGCAACCTTGATTCTTAGCAGATGCTTAAAAATTCAGTGGCCGAATGCCTTTAAAGTTACCTACACTTACATTAAAATAAAATAGTTTGACAGCTCTATTATTTGGGCATTTAATTTTTGATTATTGGCAACTGAGAATTGCAGTGGAAACCAGAAGACTACAAAACCATTTTATTTCGAGCTCTAAAGTCTCCCAATGACTACCAATTGGACGCTCCTAAGTAATCGAATTTATTCCATTCTTAAAAGTTCAAAATTTCAATCAGCAGTAGAAAATTAAAAACTTTATTCTCTCTCTTCGATTGGGGTATTTTTCTCCGTTTAGAATTTTCCTGGTAGTTTTCCCAGTTGTCGTCGCTGCGGCCGGAAGTCCTTGCTGGGGGAAAGTGGCAGGAGAAAGGAGAAATCCGCTTGGCGTGTTGACTTTTCATTTTTCGTGCGTGCCTAATTATATTTGCGTGTGCATGGCCAATTGCAGGCCGCATTGGAGCCTTGGGCACTGGCCGACTTTAAAAGGATATTTAAAAGGATATTAGCAGTGAGGCATCATCGGCGGCAAGTGACAAGTGACATGTGTAGGCGTCGCTCGATCTGGTCGCCATCACCGTGACCGCTTCTGTTGCTGTTGCCATTTCCATTTCCGTTTCCGTGTCCTTGGTGCCGCAATGTTGACTTTATTGTCGGCAATATGATTTGTCACCTCGCAGGACAGCTCTCCTGGCCGCCTGACAGATGAGTGTCTGCCAGCGGAGTGTAGTCCACTTGGCACTCGGACATGGCGTGTCGGCTTTGTGGTCTCCGCCAGCTCACCAGCTCACCACCTCCTCCACCTTGATCGATTACCATTACATCCCTGTGCCAGTGAAGAAGAGGGTCCTTAATGGGTAATAAGTAGATTGCGTGATTGTTACCAGAGCTCGTCGCATTTTGCAGTGATTGCTCACTTTTCGACACTTTCGGGCGATGGCTGGTCATGGCAGACAAAGGCCAAAAGGTCGGGGGATTAACAGGAACTCCTGGTCCCTCGAACCTCGAACCTCAAGTGGGCGTCCATTAATCAAGTTGGACAAGAGATGTGGTTGCCTTTCGATGGGCGTGCTTTTCGGTGCGGAACTATTCGTTTGCATTTTCTATTATTATGAAGACATTCCGTGTCGTATGCCTAAGTTTTTTGTTTATTTCTGTTTTAGTTTCTTGCCCGCCGTGTTTGCCAAGTAATTAGTGGCATAAGGCAAAAGTTTTTCAGGCAAATGTGTTGGCATTTGATTTTTAGGAGGGTTTCCTGAACTAAAGAGTGAGGGAGGAGTATGTTCCGCTTAATTTGTATTCAAATTAAGGTCAAAGGCCACGCATATTCCCAGAATTTATTTCTTTCAAACGGCATTTAATCAGTCGTGTTGCTAGAAAATTTACACATTTATCGCTGCTTCAAATCGCTTTCAATATCCCTTCCATTCGATCTAAATGGCACCCTTGCCGAATATGTTAAACAGATAGAATGGGACTGCCAATCGGTGGCCCTTTTTGGGGATTTTTAAATTTATTTCCAAACATTCCGGGCCCGTAATTGTTTCACGCCTGAATTTACAATTGTTTCGAATCGGGTTTCTTTGGATTGCCATAAATTTAAGGCCCAGAATGTTTCAGGCGGAGGGGTAGAGGGGGGCCTAGTGTTTTGGCCAACTTGTTTTGCATGAAAAAGTGTCAACAACAAGCGGCGGGTGGCGAGTCCTGCCTCAGGCTGTGACACCAAAGCTGACAACACTAATGAACGAGCGATGGGCCACGCCACACGCCCTCTTGCCCTCTTGCCCTTTGACCCCCGCCCACCACCTTGCACCGCCTGCAACTTTACGGCATTTGTTCTATGCAGTTTTCACCTTTCCTTCCCTTGGCATCTTTTTTTTCTCCCAGTTTAGTTTTGGTTTTTTGTTTCTGCCGCCCGCAACTTTGACATAATTCAGGGCAGAACTGCCAGGCTGGCCAAAAAATATGAAAGTTTGCTGGTGTCGCTGCAATATTCTCTCACATTTTTTGCCATTGCTGCTGTTGTTGTTGCCGGCAAAAGTTGATAACGAGCAGGTGTTAAAATGTGACCAAGTGCTGGCTGGCTTCTGGCACGCCTACTCCCGCCACCGCCCACCGCCGCCCACTTGGCTACCTTGGTGATTACAAGTTGTTGACACTTTTGCAGTTTGCGGCAACAACTCAGTTCGGGGCAGCTCACATCGGCTCAAAGCGAAAGCCAAAGTTGGCTGGCTGGCTGTGACCATGGCCAAAATGCCGCTGGAGCTGCATTTCTGCAGCTGGCAACTTGGGCGCCACTCGATTCTGCAGTGTGGCCAGATTTTAATAGTTTTGTAAAAAGACTCAGTGCTCAATACGTCAAACCATGTGAACTTGTTCTATATGTCATTCGTAGTGTCAAAACTCCTTTGATTTGGCTTTAACGATTTGTGGTTTCATTATATTTAGAAAATTTTAAATACATATTTGTACAAATATATGTAATTTTGGAGGGTTATTAAATTTAAATCTATTCTTTGACCTTTATAAAGTTGTATATAGAACTTTGGTAGTTGATTTTTAAAAAACTCTGAACGAAAAGATTAACACATAAGAATTTTTTATTTAACGCTCTAGTATTTTAAATAGAACATTATTATTATATATAATAAGAGAGAACGCTCGAGTATATTCGTTTAAGGTTAGATTTATCACTTTATCCGGGAAATAGGAGAATAGGGAAAGGCAAGGGGCCATGGAATTATGCATATACACTTGGAAAATAAATTGTAATAGAAAGTCTAATATAGCCACTAATGATGGCAACTAATTTTATAAATTGTAATTTTCCCAAAAAAAATCAAACGTCCCAACTAATCAAATTAACCAAATTTGATTAATTTGATTAGTTGGGACGTTTGATTTTTTTTGGGAAAATTACAATTTATAAAATTAGTTGCCATCATTAGTGGCTATATTAGACTTTCTATTTATTTATTTTCCAAGTGTATATGCATAATTTCATGGCCCCTTGCCTTTCCCTATTCTCCTATTTCCCGGTCATATACGACTTTACGATGCTGGCGTTGACTTTTTAATGAACACGGCAATTTGCCGAAAGGTAAGGTAGAACACTGGCACACACACTTAAGCAGGTGGGCGGATGGGGGAGAGGGGGCGTGGCATGGTCTGGCATTTTTGATCAGCCTCGAATATCATTTCACATATCGTTAAAATTCGTTTAGGCGCAGCATACAAATTGCTACATTTCCGCCAAACTTCAAGGCGTTGCCCGGGACTTTCCACCTCGACCTACAGTCCGACCTTCCCCTTCACCTTTCCAAGCCGCTTTTCCGCTTTTCCTGCTCAACGTTTCGCTGGTGGAGTACTTTCAAAAATTTCCTGCGTGCGTCTGCGGTGGGCCTGGTGTAAATTGAATGAAATTGAAAAATTTAACGCAACAGCAATTCCATTACGTTTGCCAGGCTCATTTTCACCGCGTTTGGTCTTGCCCCTTAGCCATCGACACCCATTCCTATCTCAGCTTTCCCTCGAAATTTATTCATTACATGCAATTTTTTGCGCCCTCTTCACTTTCGTTTATCTGGGTTGCCTCAACATTTTCGAGCGCATTAGGCTTGGCAATCAGAAATCATGTGTGAAATGGGAAAAAATGTGTGAAATAAAATGAAAATCGCGCTGGCAAGCGGGAAAACACTGGGAAAACATCAGCACACAACTTGGGTCCCACTGGCCTTCAGGCATTTGTCTTCATACGTGTGTGTTTTCAATTACATTGGCAATTGTTGTGGTTACAGCCATTGCCTTCGGGCCCGGGGTAAAATGAATAAAAAACGAATCAATGTAAATAAATAAACGCTTACAAACAGAAATGCACAAATAGATTGTCATCGGTCTCATCAGGCTTCCACAGATTACGGCATTAGCCCAAGCACAAGCAAAAAACGAGGCAAACGTTCAGATACAGATACAAAGATACAGATACATAGATGGATGGCGGTTGGGCTGCATATTGTATTTATGCAATCTGCATTTTATAAATATTTTTATAAGCAATCAACAATGACAGAGGGCGAAGTCAGCCCCAGCCAGCATGTTGAGCATGCCAAGTGCGTTGTCTTCGCATTTCGCATTTCCCGTGTGTTATGTTAATGTTTAATATAAATGCCCGCTGCCATGTATTGGCTTCCGTCTGCTCCTGGCTAAGGAGCTTTTGAAAGCCAGGAAGGACGAAGTGCTTTGCTGCAGTGAGAGAAAAGGGTGTAATGGATGTAAGCCTTTCAATCAAAATATTATGGAACATTAAAAAAAGAAACAGTGACCTCTTCGCATGTGTAATAAAAAAAGATCTTACATTTCTAAAAAATTTTTCATTTGTTTTTCAAACCTTAAACAGAAGTAGCTCGCTTTAACACTAAAAACTTTTTTTATATTTTTGACCTATTAAAAACAGCATAAATTTATATGTGCCTTTTAAAAAGTAACATAAGTCTTTAAAATGGTTTATCAAGCAGTAAAAAAAATGTAAAGTTAAAAAAACTTAAAGTAAGATTGGGTTTTATTAAAAAATATACTAGAACATTAAATTGCTCAACATGTTTGCTCTATTTATTCTGCTTACAAAAGTTGAAAACTTGGCTTTATTTGGAGGCTCAAGTTGTTAAGGACATTTATGTGAACTTTAATTTACGAATGGGCACTTTTTTCTAAGTGCACGTTCATCTTCTTTGGGATGCCAGGCGCATAAGCAAATAGATATTGCAGTCATCTGACTTGACCAATTCCAAATCCCATCATTTCGATGTTTATTCTGTAAGCTGCAGCAGCCACATTGAAATTGACATCGGGAGCGGATCGCAGGATATCCCTGGGAACAGGGCATGAAAACGGCTGGGTTATTAAACTTTAAAGGACGAACATTTAAGTTTTTTTGCATCTGATGAGTGTGCATGTGTGTGCAATTTTGGTTAGTTGATGTCGCCAACAAACTTGCATACTAAATAAGCCGCTGGCTGCCACTATCTCTCTATCCCATCTCTGCTCTCCATTTCTTTCCACCGAATTTACCACCCCTTTTTCCACCCCTTTCCCCCTCCCCCTTTCCACATTTTTCCCCTCCCATCCAGAGGCCTCATGCATTTTACATTTGCAGTCGTCAGCCGCCACTCATTTGTTTTCCTTGCGCCCAAAGGCAGCCAAAAAAGGAGGAAAAGTCCTCCCACAAACACACTCTCACGAGCACACACACACACACAACCACATGTGCATGCAATTACATATCCCATACACACAAACACACGCATTGTTGCAATTGCACGGGAAATAGACTTTTTGAATGCGAATGCGTTGCACATGTCAGATGAAATGCGCTTAGAAAAAAGCAGGAAAAACGTGGAAAAAGAAAAGAAAGTGCGAGAAGAAAGAAGACAAAATACCGCAGCAATTCGAGGTTTCCTTTTTCGCCTGCTTTTCTTTTACTTTGCAATTGCAAGTAAGTTTTCCTTCCTTTCTTTTTTTCTGGTTCCAGGAAGGACAACTACTTGCTTGCCATTCCAAATGCAACCCGCGCACATTGGCTAAAATATATTTTATATATATTTTTATTCAACAATAAGTTGCGGGTCTTAAATTTATTTCGTTCTTACGAGAATTATCAAGAACAGCAATGATAAATTAATGCATTTTGTCAAAAATAGTTAGACTTACATTTTAATAAGTAGTTGATGATATTTTAGTTGTTTTTATATTTTAAACGTTACTCAAAAATATTTTAAATAATTTTATAATCAATACTATTAATAACAATATGTAAAACGAAATGTTTTAAAACTTTTCCCATATGTTAATCTACAAACTTTTAAAGTCCCTTAATAAAAAGATGATTTTTAGGAACATATCTCTTTGATGTCTTATGGCCTTGCTCAAAATAGTTTTCCCTTGAACCTTGTAAGTGTTGTAATCAAAATTTATATACATTTTTTTAAAAGGAGTTTTAAACCAGTAGCCACTGTGCATTGTTGTATTTGCTGTTGAATTGGCTCTTGCATTTATTGTTGTAGTAGTTGCCATTGTTGTTGTGCTGTTTGTGGGCCCGTCTTCATGTTTCCCCATGTTGTCAGCAGGCTGCCCTGCAGTGGCAAGCATCTGCTGTTCCGCTCACTAAATCCGTGCTACTTAAATCGTCCCTAAAATCCTCGTGGCAATTCTTTCGCCATGGAGCACATGCAGCTTTTGTGTGCTGTATGAGAATTTAATGACATTCTTAAGTTGTCATCAGTGGCTGACTGGCTGCCTGACTGCCTCGCTGGCTGGCTGGATGGCTAAAATGCAGTGGAGGGCGAGTCTAGTCGCCGGGGACAGCGATTGGGCCAACTATCTTGGCAGGCTGACTGCCTTCAGCACTGAGCTCCGACTTGGTGGCATCTTATCCTGTCGCCGTCGCGATTCCATTCCTTTCAGCGCCCCAGTCCCATTTCTTCCCATTGTCGTGGCAGTGGTTGTCGTTGTTGGCGCTGCCGGCATGGCAGGAATATCAAATTGAGTAAGACCAACAAAATGAGTTGAATCATTAGCGTACACAACCCACACAAACAGAGAGTCGTTGGGAATAAACAGATGGGGCCACAGCCATAGTCCAGGAAGTCTCAATTTAATTTAAACTACATTTTATGTATAAGAGACGTTTAAGGCTAGTTTAAGTTAATAAAATATATTATGGCAATACGCTGGTAAGCAAAAAAGGTATTAAAGCTGCCAGCAATAGGTACTTTTCATTTAACTCATTCATTATTCTAAACCTGTTTGTCTGCATTTTTACAAGAATAATATCTTCAATGAATAAACAATGGTATGTTTATAAATATTAAAATTTAAAAAGTAGCTTTGCTCTAAAATAAAAGTTAAAATTACCAAAAAGTTTCACAAAATGGAGCTATATTTTTCCTATAATTTACTTTACTTTTCCCATTATTTAAAAGAACTTGTGATTTATTTCTAAACCTACTAGGGAATAATATATATATAGACTATAAAAAATATTTGAAAAAATCAATAATATTTTTATACACCTAGTATTAGCATTGCAACTGTTTGTGGGATGCGGAATGGCATCCTGGAAGCACCTTGCTCTTACCCCCACATCTTAAGTCCTACATGCCACATCGCACATATTGCGCAATCGCTGGCTTTGCCGGGAACCCCCGCGGCAACTGCCGCCGCTGGATGCATTTTGCCTTTTGAGAGGATGAAACCATATCAGCATTAGTGTCTGATGTCTCCTGCCTGCCCTTTTTGGGGACATTTCTTTGGGCCCAAATCTCCCAAGACAGTTCCCCTTCTTTTTTCCAGGTCAGGTCGGGTCAGAGATATGAGGTATGTAAAAGCCGATTGTGCAACTCTTTTTTTTTTGGGGATGGCGAATTTAATTTTCAATTTTGGGCCAAAACATTTGCGCCTTTCATTTCTCGCTGTCTGACAGTCAAATGCGAAGGACCCTATATACCATACTCCATAGTCAGGCAGTTATTTTTGCGCTGCATGAGCAAATCTTTAGTATTTGTACAAGCGACAGCCGCAGACTGGAAAAAGCCGCCGCATTTGAATATGCAATTTGCAATTTGACTTGGCTCTGCCGCTGAAAGGAAGGAGGCCAAAAACCGCGCGATTCTGTTGCCTGTCGACAGCTAGTACCCTTCCTCCCCTTCGGCCCCACAAAGCTCCGCCACCCCCCTTCGCCTTGAGTTAATCTGCGAGCTTAAGAAACCCCAGACTGTAACGAGTGAACTGGGAGTTTTCAGTTGATGTAACAGTAGCTGGCACTGAAAGAAATTCGAAAAATCTAACTAACTAACTATAACAAATTTCAAAAGTTTTCAAAAAATACAAAAAATGTTCAACGTCTAAAATCCATAGGCTTAACTAGCTTATATAGGCAATCTTTTAAAATTAATTTCGATAAGCCATATAGAACTAAGTAATGCCATGCCCATAAAAGATCCAGTTGGATAAAGTTTAAAAGATAATAATATTCCAAACTTATTTAAGCTTAAAGTTTCATTAGATTTTTCTTTGAATAAGAATAGGTTTTCTTTTTAAAATATATATTTTAAGTTCACAATCAGCTCTTTAACTGATTTCTATTAAGGCATTTTAGGATGAAGAAATAAAAAAACGTGGACAAGATATATTTAAAGCAACATAAATTAATAGAAACTTAAGATTATACATTCAGTAACAATTTATAAGGTGTTTCATTTATATTATATATTTGAAAAGCTATTTCTTTTTGGAAAAAAGTTTTTAATGTGATGCGAGTTAAAAAGAAACACTTTACAACATTTTTTAAATGAAGTATTCCGATGAGACAAGATTGCTTCTGCCAGAATTTAGTACCGTTTATTTTAAATTAGCAATTAGTCGATGAAGATCAATTCCAATAAGTTTTCCGATTTTTCCGAGTGTAGGTGGCAGTGGTGTCATATAAGAGCTGCACGCCGGCCATTTTATCACAGTGCTGGGCGCGTTTTTGTCGCTCGTCCTGCGCTGACATTTCCGCGCAAGATTTATGCACTCGGGCTGCAGTTGAAGACAGCTGTCGTTGGCCCGGCTGTCTTTTCTCGTTTTTCCCAGCTCCACGCCTAGCCCTAATAGCTTTTTATTCTCGTGCATGAAATATGCCCCGAAATGTGGAATAAAACAGAGCCAGAGCGCAGAGTTCACTTTGTGGAATATGGAAAGTGTCAATCCGGATTTGCCATATATTTTTTAGGCACCCCCGTGCCCCACTTTCAAGTTCATCAATTGTCAGCCGCAAGTAAATGGGATCGTGGGAAAAGGGCCGGGAAAAGGGTGGCGTCGAGGCAACTTGAGAGTACAACAAACTAAAGCTGAGTTCACCTGACACACCAATGACAAGAACACCTACCCATCCACACACACAATTAGGACTTGATAAATTGCTTTTGTATGCTGTTTCAGTTATAAGCCAACGCGGCAGCAAAATGAAACAATAAGCCACGTCCGTCAAGTCGGCTCTTGAGGTGGCTAAAAGTCGAGTCGAGTTATGAGCGGAAGTCAGGACGCCCTCGCACATAGACACCGACACACTGTTGTGCAGCCAGGACCCTCACACACATACATACACACTCACAGACGGCACTTCGTCACACTTGCCAAGACAATGGGACTAGACAGCCAGACAGTCAAACAGACAGACACCTTCCTTGCTAACAACGCGTCGGAACGCTAAAGCTTTTGGCCGGGGACCTGCACTGTTTTCGGACTGCATTCAAAAATACCGTCTAAAATTAGCCATTTTTAATGGGGATCCAGCAGCTTAAGAGGAAATGAAAGCACTCAAAGGACTCCTAAGCTTGCACACAGCAACGTGTTGATTACAGTTTTGGTGATTTTAGCACCCGCTTTCTCATTGCACTTAATAATCCCAAAAAAGACGTCGGCTTTCTACTTACTGTGAGCTTAAAATTACAAACTAAAGCTTTGAAAGACTTCGTTGTGTTCAAATATATATATATATTTTTATAATAAGTTGCTACATTGGTTTGTTTATATTATTTGTTATATAACTTAGTATAGAGATTCTATGAATTCCGCTAATTTCTTAAGCTAAATGCCCGTTTTAAGATATGACATAAAAGGGATTATATTAGGTTTTTCATGAATATCATTCATAAATAATAGGCTAAGAATAAAACACTTTTGTTATAATATTTTAGTAGAAACTTCCTTTGTAAGCTAATGCTTTTTTTCATTTAATCCTGTATCTTTTCGAATACAGTTAGCTCAAAGGCTCTCAAGAATGCCTGAACAAAACTCCCTTTGAGTCATCTCTATTTTGTTTTGTTGGCTAAGTGGAGCTCAGTCAGCGGCAACTTTGGCTAATTGAAAACGCGGATTAACACATGAATAGAGCTGCAGGGGGTAAGTCAGTCCGGATAACTACCCTCCGGCAGCTTCAACAACACTTCATTTTCCCCAGTCAAAGGGCTATTTAAACTTTCCCAGCATTTTTTCGATAGCTTGTGTTAGCAACACCTTTGGTGTCTAAGGGCTGATAACTTTTCGGCTTATTTGCCGCCTCTGTGTTGAAATGTGTGTCCTTTTTGAGGCAACTAACTGGCAATCTATTATACGTGTCCTTTGACCGTAACCAAGGCACACACATAGGCCAATGTACATACATATATTTGGGCCAATGTTACCTTTCGGCCTGGCTGGCTGCCTTGTGCGGGCCTTTATTGAAAATTGTTCAATTTGGAAGGACATTTTCGCACCCCCTCAGGTCCTGGCTAATGCACACAATTTGCTTTGTATATCCGTTTTACGGAGCTCGTTCTGCTCTTGGGCCTGCAAAACATTAACAATTTCTCAATGGGAGTTTTATGAGGCAAAAGGGTTGAGCTTAGCTCCAAAAGAAATGCAGAAAAGAGACGAGAACAAGGCGACAATTACTTAGAGGATCGCAACTTTAACTTTCACTCCAATCAACTGGCGGAGTGACAGCGGCAATTGTCCTGGCTGACATGGATGCGACAAGAGTCCTGTTCTGTTTGCAACATGCTGCTTCCGTGTTGCGGTTTCGAGTGCCTGGCTATCTGGCTGCTGCCATTGCTACTAATTATGCATGGACTGCAGGGCAACAAACCGCGCTGATGTTGACATACAGCCAGAAAGGGTTCTGCCCTGCTATGTGCTGCTCTGAATCTGAATCTCGAGATGAAGATGGAGATGCAGACCGTAACCGAGATGGCGATGCAGCCAAGGAGCCGCTGAAGTAGCTCGCAACTGTCACACGGGCGACTGGAGATCCCTGCTCGTTCTTCAAGACACAACTGCGTGTTGCCATTACGCTGAGAGAAAATATGGCTCATGAAATCGAAACAAAAAATTTCTTAAATTTTTTGTATTTAGAAACCTAAAACATTATATAAAGTTTGTCCTAAAACTAAAAATAATATTGTTGAAGAAACGATATAGTTCTTTAAGTTTTTACTTCTTCTTAATACAAAATTTATCAAATAAAAAGGTATAGAAAAGGATCAATATTAATAAATAGATTTGAATATTATATTTTCAATTTATTACAAATATATATAAAATGTGTATAAACTAGTTGTTATAAATACTTAAATGTTTTATCAGATAAGCGTGTATTTTAGTTAAGCTGAAATTTATTTCCGTGTTGCATTTTCCCATTTTTTTTCAGTGCATGCATGAAGTGGTATGAGGGTTTTTGTGCGTTTTGTGATATTTTCTAATTTTCACAAAATAAGCAATTCTCACGTCTTTGTCCTTCTGCCTCCTTCGCGCCTCGCTCCTGCGCCGCTGGCCCGTGGTGTATGTGTATCCTCCGCTGAGGATTCAATTCCATCCTGGGCTATTCTGTACTGTGCTATGCTGTGCTGGGCATGTTGTTGTTTAGCCAACGGGCTGCAGGTGGCAACGCCAAATGCTTTGTACTTCAAAAGCAAGTCAATTTGCAACTGTGGGCACGTGTGGAGGTGTTCCAACCTCAGAAGCCCTCGCTACACGATTGTCTCTGTGCCCTCTGCATTGTTTCTCTGCTTTATGCTTTCCTTTTTTTTGTTTTGAAAAGTAAAGTAAATTTGTTTTATTTCTGCTGGAAATCGATTCACATTTAGTTATTTCGCTGGCTTTGATGTTGGAGGGGAAACACCCGCTTAAATTTCCCGCCAGCAGCAGCTTTTTCCCTCACTCGCCGCATGAATATTATTTTTATCGTCTTATTTTCTTTGCAGGTAAGCCCCAACCACAATCCGAAACATAGTCCCCCATGGTTCAAAGTGAGTAACATGAATTGTTGCCCTACTATAAGTGAGTTACTTCCATTTAATAAAATAATTAAGCATATTTTTAAATGGTATTAATATTATTTATATCAAAGAGGAAGCGCAGTGTGGCAGGTAAAATAAATCGCTACGCACTAAGTATAAATTAGCAATGGCAATGTAATTACACTTTCATTAGATTAAAATATCATAAGTGCCATAAAAATTAAGTTATGCCGGTGGGCGAGCACAATGGAAATGAAATAATCAGCTTAGCTCGGCTGCGGGCAAACATAAAAGTCCGAACCACACAAAGGAGCCTCGCCGTCGAGGAGCCGCGTTGCCAGGACTCCGGCCAGGACTCATTGTTTTGGCAGGGCATTGGGTCCGGCATCGCTTTGATTTCACGCGATAATTACAACGTGCTCTCCGAAGAAATACTCCGGCTGGGGTTCGTGCAGCTATTCAGGTTGGGGAAAGTCCACCCACTGCTTCAGTGGAGCGTTTCTCGGAGTCCATCGGACGGCCTGTACAGATTTATAGCCTCGGCGACATGTTGACATGCCGCCCGTGCCGCCCGTCGGGGCCAATTTCTTGAGGCCCAGTCAATCCGAAGGCCAATTCCGAGCCATTGTTTCAGGGCTTACACAAAGCAAAATGCTATTTTTGGAACAAATTCTCATGAATATTTTTACTTTCTGGAATATCAGAATAATAGTTTTTATCAAAACAGATTCATAGTTCGACGAACACTATAATAAAACATTTTTTTAAATATGTATATCTGAATTATTTATAAGCTTTATTTGAATTTTTATTGTATATATTGCATATAATTAATATATATCAACTAAACCGAGTATTTTTTTATTTTTTTTCTGAGAAAAGCTTATGCAAATATATCTCTTGGTGCAGAAAACATTTATATTTTATGAAAAATAATCCTAAAAGAAAGTAATTTAGGAACTTTTTGGGTAATTCAGATTTTTTCAGCTCCTATTTTGGCCTCCCGTGGAGGGGGTGAGGTGTCAAAGGGTTAACCTTATTTCCTTGTGCTTTTATTTTTTGCCAATTACCGCACGCTTCGTGGCACAGAGCCGCCGCTTCGGGCACTCTCTGCGTATACGTAATTTTTATTGGACACTTCCACGCGTCGTCATCCATCGTCTGCCGTCGTTTCCAGCTGCCATCCAACCGTTTGTGTGTTTGTGTGTCAAGTCGTGAGCTTTTGGCTCGTACGCAGAGTCCTAGGCCAACACGGCGAGCTTTGCTCGGCGAAAGTGCGACCAAAACAAAAACGGATAATTGCACGGCCACCTGAAACTCCAACTATCTGAGTGTGAGTGCGATTGTGTGTGTGTGTCTCCCTCTCTTTCGTTCTCTCAGCTGGAAATCTCTCCACTTGGCCACCTGTGTGTGTTTGCTTGAGTGTGTGAGTGCTTGTGGGCAATGGATGCTGATATTACCTATCTACTACTTCATAAACTCATACAACTGCCGTTAGTAAGTGCTTAAGCCATAAAGTATGCTATCATTTACTGAAATAATGCTAATACAAGTGTAACAATTTTACTAAAAATATTCCGAAATTGGAAGCTGTTAAATTATTGTACATGTTCGGTTCTTAAATTAGTTAAAACATTATATAAACATTATAACGCAAGTTAGTCTATACTTAGACTTAGAATATTTCTATCTTTGCGAATTATTTATAAAGGAAGTTTTAATGAAGTATTGAATACTTTATGAAGTTAAGCCTTTTCCTTAAAATTGAAAGTTCTTATTTGCCTTTGTCCATTTTGGAATCAATATAAAAATTTCTTGCTCCTGAATCGGAACCTTCTAGTGATTTTTAAAAAATGCTTAAGAAATTCTACAAAATTAAGATGGCTTTTTTGGACTACCAAAAACTCAAAAAGATAGAACGTAACGTATAATTACCCATAACTTTCGATGCGATTCCTTGCGACTTGCAGTTTGAGAGTCACACTCTCCACAGGAGTCAGGAATTGGCGCCAAATGCTTCTCTACACACACACTCTCTCTCTCTGTCTCATTTCCCCCGACGAACGAGGCTAGCCGATGGCCCAGAGCCGAGCACTCGCAGCCGAGTCCTTTGGGCCAACGTCGTGCGTTGAAAGGACCCGAGGGCTAAGGACTTCAGCGGGCCAAGCAGTTTGCGACTGAGACTCGTGACGAACGGACGCGCGGCCAATGGCAAGCGGGCAGTGCGACTCAATCGGACCGCTTTTGGGGCTTCAATTCGATGCGAATTCGACTCGAGCGGAAGCGGAAATACGAATGCCAACGAATTGCCAATGGCGCACCGCTGGCATGTGTGCGTGCCGCGTGCGAGGATCGTCGAGTAAATAAAAAATTGCCACAGAAACGCAGAGAAACGTGCGAAATCCGCTAGTGAAATCGGAGCTTAGATCTGTAAATCATAAAGTGTCAGTCAGCAAACCAAACCAGAGAATCAGTCGAGTGTGCTTTCTTCGCCCGAGATTTGTGCCATTGCTTACTATGGCCAAAGTGTATATAATTTAATTTGGCAAATGTGTTGGAAAATTGTATGGCCCGGCGAAAGGGAAAGGAAAAGTGGCATGGAAAACTCCGAGCAGGAGCAGCTGCGACTGCCGCACGGCTTACTGCTTACTGCTTATGCTGGTAATGGGTTAATGCGGTTGAGCACTCGCATGCCTCCACCCTTAACCCTCCACAGCCGCCCCAACGATCCACTCTGCTCCGAAAAAGCAAATATTTCATGTTATTTACCTAGGTGCGCCACTTTCGTTAATTGTATGCAAAAAAGTTGCCAACGTTCACTGTGTGTGTGTGTGTGTGTGTGGCTGTGTGAGTGAAGTTCTTGGCTCAGGTTTATTCGCTACAACAACTTTTGGGTGGCGGGTTCAATTACAACCCCATCGGCCCATCGCCCATCGCCTGCCGCACTATTTCCGCTCTAAAATTTGAGCCAACTTTCCGTAGCTACTGCCAGCCAGCTGGGCTCCACAAAGTCCTGGTGCCACAGCCGAAAAAACCTGCGACGTTGCTGCGCCTCAGTGGCGTTCACTTAGTAAATAAATTGGCAATCGCATTTAATGTGAGTTTATGTGCGTCGCTACCTTGGCTTCGCCAGGTAGTTATTTTTTTTTTTTTTGGTCTGCCTTGCTTTCCTTGGCTCGTGCTCATGTGCAAATCGTAAATTCACTTTAATGCCGAAATTTCACGTGATAATGACGTGATTACCTGGCGCACACAGGCCCAGAATGTTGCGATCCCTGCACATGTCTCCATGTCTCCATGTCGCCTGCCTATCCTTGTCTGCCAGGACCTGGTTATAAACTATGCCTAAATACGTAACATCCACAGCCAAATGGGGCAACTGTGGCACTCACTCCGCTGGCAACTCAACTGAAAAATGAGTGCCCCTAAAATAGTTGCAATGCATTCAACTGATCCAGTTGAGTGCGGAGTGGCAGTCCTGGCCAGGAATTTCTGGTTAGGCCCAAGCGTAAAATTGTTGGCGTACTTTCCAAGTGCTGTTCAATGAGTTGGAGTTGAAATTGCTGCAATTGTTTAGTGCCACCGCGCCCATTCGTAATCCGAAAATTAAAGGCAGAAAAGGGTTTTGTCTTTTTAAAGCGTTCGCTTCTCAACTGTCTCAAAGTTCCTTTGCAATCGCGTAATTTGGCCGTATTCTTTGCGTTTTATTTGCAACTTTTTAATTACTTTTGAGCAGCGATTTGAACTTTGCGCCTGTCGCCCGTTTACACTCTAATTAAGCGGCCCATTCAAGAGCCCTGTTTTGTTTTTTTTTTTACTCCTTTGGGCCCGCTGCTTATCGGACGAAGAAGAAGCAGACGACGAAGAAGTTCTCGGGGATCTTAAACGCAGCTGTCCGAAGTTGGCGGCGCTTTAAACGCTCGCTGGCATTTCCGTTTCCGTTAAATCGCTCCTAAGCCAGTTTGTTAGTTTTACCTTGACATTTTATGCAGTTTTTCTCGGTGTTGTGTGTGTATTTTTATTCCGGCTACCTTTTGTGTGCTTGTGTTTTGCTTGTTACCTGCGCGCAGTTTTTTCTACTTACACAGCGAAAAGCGTAGATCGTTTAGAGGTTTATATCCAAGTCAAGTGATTAAATGATTTGTAGTTCTTCTGATATATATTTTTTAATAACGAGTGAAGAGTATATGTAATGTTTGAAGGACAATAAATAGTTAATATTGTGATCTTCTTTTTTTTAAAGCCAAGATAAATACATTGGGGAAATTTACTATATAATGTTTTTGAAGAAAATATTTGTTAATTATATGGAACCTTTTTATTTATTATTGGTTATTGGTTTTTTTGAGAAGATCCTTTTTTTATTTCACAAATTTTTCGTGCTAAAAGGCTGCTTAAAAATTATTAATTTTGTTTGAGAATATTATTTAATAGTTTGTTTTATTAAAGGGTTAGGTACAATTTAAATGTATTTATGCCGAAAGACTGTAGTTCTCCAAGCTCGTTTCCACCCCGATTAGTTTTAGTTTTGTATGCTAGTCTTAATAGTTTTAAAATAACTTAAAATGTATTGTTATTTTGGAACTAGAATATATATTTTTCTTTGAAATTTTTTCCGTGTGCAGTAGCAATAGCAGCAGCTGCTTGTCGAGCAACTTTAACAATATTTGTTTTGCTGCAACACTCCTCCACCTTCCGCCCAGCGATCCATTGCCTTTGTTCGTCGCGGGCTCCATTCACTTTGAATTCCCCGCTGTCCGCGCCCGAATCATGAATCATTTCCACCGCTGCACCCACACTCACAGCCACATCGCTCCTTCCTTTTGGCCACATCTAAGTGTTGTTTAATGCAGCTTTTCAACTCATTCGCTTTGACATACACGTGTGCCCGGCTCTGGCTTCCACTTTCCACTTTCTACTTTCTATTTCCTATTTGCCTTTGCAACCTGCAACCTTCCTGCCCTTTTTGCATGTGGCATCAGATTTGCTTATGCAAATGTGTCGCTGCGAAGGGGATTTGCCATTTGCACCGCTCGTCCTCGATCGAAATGTTTACGATTTCTATTCGAGGAGGTCTGATGTCATGGCTTGTCGATGGTCGATGCACGGTTTAAATAATTGCCACCGCCATAAATTATTAAATCAACAACAATTACTCACCGGCCGGCCAAAGGGAATCAATCACTGTTTGTGAAGGGGTCGAAAATCGGGTGAAATGAGGTGAAGTGGAGTGGATTCATAAGCTGACAAAATGCCAGCTCAAACTACGCCGCAGAAGGTGTATTATAACGAGTTTCATGACAGCAATTATGCGAGGTGGGGGTAAGCACACACATACATATATGTATCATATGAGCACCCCCACTTATTAATACGCATACGCAGTGTTGCCGGCGCAGGCTAATATGTAGTTTGGGGCGTTGCTTTTCGAGGGCTTTGTAATCGATATTACAATGGCATTGTGTTAGCTCCCCGATATGCTGGTGGGACAGGTATTTTTTCTTTTTTTATCGTTCCCTGCATCGCTTTCAGTATAATCGAGGGGGGTCGTGTTTGCCCGGGGGAGTTGACAATGCATGTTTAATGTACTTTGCCTGTAATTTGTAATTAATAATACATGGGCTGCAGGATGCCGACTACCGCCGCCGCCGCCGTTTGAGATTTTACCATATGCCAAGTGCAATCGGCTTTACAAAGCTTTGGTACCCACATGCAATCTATGGCATTGAGCTCTTTCCCATCGTTGCCTACTTTCCTGCGTTCCCCTATTTGCACTCCGATTTTAGCCAAGTCGAGTTGAGCTCAGTTCAATTCAATTCGATTTGATTCCGTGTTACATGTCGGCAGTTTGCCATGTGCCAGCTGCCTGACAGCCAGATCACCATCACCGAGCCAGCTGCTGTTGGTACACTTTATGTCATTTTTTGATTTATGTGTGATTAGTATTGGCCGTCCTTCGTCTGGCCCTGTCAGTTGGAGCCCAGAATGGTGATGGTGGGATTTGAGAGGGGAAAAAGTGAGATTTTCCATTTGTCTGGCTCTCTTGTCAGTTGTCATTTCATATGAATACATTACGATATTCGAAGCATAAGTCTGCCTCGATGCCAGGCACTTTCAACAGCCTTCGGTTGACTTTTTGCCAGCAGTGCAGCCGGAGAAGTGGGATTCGTATTCGGATGCGAGTCAACCCTTGAATTACACGCCTCGATGTTTCTGTAAAATGTGCAAATGAAGTTGCCGTAAGGAATTCTCAGGACGGCACATATGGGGCGAGAGATTTGAACAATATAAACAATGACAGGCCATAAAATATGCAAGCACCCTAAATACCTGCAAGGCTCTAGGAGGTTTTTTTTTCCTTGGGAGCCATGTTTGCTCGCCTGATTCCGATTGTTGATGTAAATGTCAGAATAAATAATAAATACCAATTTTTGGCGCCACTCTGCCACTGAAAATTCCATAACGCAGGGTCGTTTCATTTCGTTTCGTGACTTTAACGAGGCTTTAATTTCAGAGATTATGGATTTAATCCGCTTTTAATTACAGGCAGTGTTCCTGCTGCCACCGCCGCCGACGGTCGTGTATAATTAAAGTATCAAATGTGTTAATTGATTATGCAATTAGCGGACCAAGCGTGTTAGTTAATTAAACGTCGATGAATAAATTTATCGCATTTATATATCCGTCAATGGATCGCTGTGAATGGGGGAAGAGGTTTATTAAATTACGAAAGTCCGCAGTTGAAGGCACTTGAACTATTAGTTTATTTGCCGTAAGCACTCATTCATTCCCATTCAGATGGGAAACTTCTTTGGTCCCTCTTCCTGCTATCCGCTTCCTGCTTTCTGCTTTCTCCGCTTTCACCGCTCCCTTTCTCCCTTTCTTTCTGCTCTGCTCCGCTGTGCTCTCATTTATTCATACGTGCGCTTATTGCAATGTTCATTGCTTCATATTCATTATGGCAATGGAGCAATGTGCGTTCTGTTCTCCAGACAAGAGTGCCGTGTGTGTGTCCGTTCGATACGTTCGATAATCCAATAAATATTTATGAAGCACTTTATTGGAACAACACTGAATTACTTTATGGCAGATGTATGTATGCATGCCCATCCATACGTGTCTAGAGCTCCTCCCACTGCCATATGCAGCAGATCCGGGAGCAGATCCTGGAGCAGGACCAAAAAACTAACAGCCAAGCAGCTCCGTTTCATGCGGGCAAGGAAAACATTGGGGTGTGTGGCTCAAAAAAGGAACTATATTTGGCATAAAGTGCTCCCTCTTTCGCATATTGCTCATACGCACCGTAGTGCGCTTTGATGCGGTCAGACGTGGCTTGCAGGTATTTTGGAATTTTGGTTTTTAATATTTTTAAGAGCCTTGTCTGTGGGGCTGAGGGCCTTCCACAGCCACACTAATTGCCTCTCGTTCACTTCATGTTTGTTGCCTGTGTGTGCTGGCCGCACTCATGTTTAAATTATAGACTGTCGACTCAAGTGATTTGGGGGTAAACTCCAGCTGCAGTTTGTTGACCCAATTAATCCGTCAATGGCCAAGACACTGACAGTTTGCATTGTTAACTCCCCGCCAGGGGTGTGATTGTGTCGAAATGACGTTTGCTTTACGATCCCACAAGCCCTGCGATACATACACCAATATATATATGGCCATTGACAGCGGTTGAAGGATTTTCGTTTCTAACTCGCTGATAATTTCATTTGAATCCATAAGCTATGCAAATTAATTTAACTCGCAACGAGGTGCCAAAACAAACACATAGATATACGCAGTTGGTGTCAAACAAACGGCTCTGAATTAAACATTTTTAACTCGATTAAATATTCTTTATTGTGATTTTTATTTTGTGTGGCTTTTAAGGCTCTGTTTGTAATTCAATTCAAAATTTAAATTTAGAATTCTTTTTTGTTCTTTCTTTATTCAAAATAAACACATTTTTCTGGTTTTATGTTAATTTAATCGCGAGTGCTGTACGAAACAAATAAGTTATTTAGAATAGAACTCGTTCTGGAACCACATTAGCCTGCATTTATTAGCACTAAATTAGTTCACAGTGACCATAAGTAATTCTATCAATTTGACCGCAACTGTGACTCTATTTTTTTGGCGTTTCCCGCTGCTAAACAAATTAAAATGCAAACACAAGTGAATGCACAAATGAATGCGACAAAATCAATGCAAGTGCAAACATTAAATGGCAACACGACAATGACGAGCGACAAAAGCGCCGAATATGAATGATGTGATGGGTCGTGGCAGGGGAAAGTGCGGGGGGGGGGGGGGGGTTTGTGTTTGGAGTTTGGCGGATTACCGCCCATCAGCCCACAACACCCTTGGCAGCGAGTTTAAAATTATTGACCAAATTTTCGGGCGAACACACCGCAAAAAACGAGCACAAGAGCAAACTATGGAAACAATGCATAACTGGGTCAGTTTGACATGTCGTTGTCGCAGCAAACCCTGACGGCTTCTCGCCCTCTCTTTCGCCCCACTAGCCCCCTCTCTTTCTGGCCCTCCATTCGCCCTCTCCCTCGCACTTCCTCTGCAATATTTGGCAATGTGGTGTGGGTTGTAGCCGACGGAATGGGGACGAATGTCAATGCATAAAATTCATTCAATGACTTTTGCAGCTATTTTTCTTCTACTTCCATGATGCAGGGGGGGTTCCAAGCCATGGGCGTAGAAGGGGGCGGTCCTGGCAGGGCAGACAAATAAATTGCAAGACATGCAATAAGACGAGGACGAGCCAAATGTGTGTCTAAGTGTGTCTCTGGCTTGTCTAGCTGCCCTCCTGGTCGCCTTCTTGTATGCAAATAAAATTGTACACGAAATTGACTTTATGCAGGGGCCCATCTGCACACACACACTCACATGTCAGTGTGCATCAGGGTGAGCCAGTATTTTCATTTTGGGAAAGTTTCAAGATGTTCCCAAAATCGGTAAAAAAAAAACATTTTTCAATATGATATTTTTGAAGTCAGAAAAAATTTTAAAATATGGTTTTCAAAAGTAGCAGCATTCTGATAAAAGTTATTAGAATTAAGCCATTGAAAAGGTATACTAATTTATGGAGTTTTATATATGTTTTATGTTGGGTTCTATTTTTTTCTTAAATGATTTGATAGTATTTTAATATAACATTTGTTTCTTATTTGAATATATGTTGTAAAATTTGTGTAGTAACTTCTACTTTATCTAATGATAATGAAATTAAAATCATTACTTAAGAAAGTTTATTTTTCAATAACGCCTAGAAAATGAATGTTGAATTCGTTTAGAAAATCTTTTTCAAATGATATTTTCCTAACCGCTTTGGATAACTTATACGATTTCCCTATTTGCAAACGAGTTTGAATATTAAATAATTCCGAACTGAATTTATATAGAAGCTCACCACGTATCCAGATGCCAGAGGAGCACCTTCCCAACCAGGGTATGTGGTATGTGCATATTGTGTGATACCTTAGTGCGAGACATGACTTTGACTAACGTTGCTGCTGCATGTAAATGGCACCATGCCATCCCAATCCCAATCCCGATCCGATCCCCATACCAAGCCCAAGCCCAAGTCCAAACCCAGGCCACATCGAAGGAGACCATGCCACACGTTTCCCCGTAATCATCCATTATCCTAATGCCAGGTCCATGCCCAGGTCCCCCGAGTCTGAAGGTCTGAGCCATGTGTGTATGTGCACTGGTCGATTGGATTATGCCTTTAACCTGCGTCGTACACTGCTCGACTTTTCGTAGCCTTCGCAGCGACATTTATTAATGATGCGACGTGAATTTGTATTTTGGCCCACTTCCATGCACTTGCGCTGGCCCAAAACGATTTGTGTAATCGGTTTAATTGGCCCATTAAACGGGGCAATCAATCGATATTTGTAAAACTGTAAAATCGAATAGGACAAAGCCCCCTTTTCTGACATTGTGCGTCACTCTCCTGCGGGCAATTAGGGGAAAATCACTCTCCTACCCCACTCACCACCAGGTATAATTTAAATGTTTGATTCGTTTTCTAACCCCAACCCATTCTGCCAGCCTAGAAATATTCGTGTACCTGTGATGACATCTGCTGCGATTCACAGACCTGAAATCAATACTCATAAATTAAAGTCATAAAATGGCAACATACCTACCATACAGTAAATATAAATAGAAGCCAGACACGAATTTTCAAGTGCCACCATCAGTCTGCACGGTGGAATCAATCGATTCTGTCATTTTATGGCAGAACTTTGAAGAAGGAAATAGTGGCAAAGGGCAGAGTTTAAAGAGAAAGTGGGTATTCAGTAGCTCTAAATCGAATGTGAGTTCGTAATTATCATATGTGCTGATGATTGAATTAAG
The DNA here is from genome assembly GCF_014743375.2 of Drosophila subpulchrella. Taxonomy (NCBI): domain Eukaryota; kingdom Metazoa; phylum Arthropoda; class Insecta; order Diptera; family Drosophilidae; genus Drosophila; species Drosophila subpulchrella. The sequence continues at coordinate 1,967,067 of NC_050609.1, read as the reverse complement.
GTGAGACGAGTGGAACTGGATGGGAAATCAAGGCAGCAGGACAGGTCGGACAAGTTCACGATGGGAGGGCACTTGACAGCATCCGCAGACGCGACCTCCAGCCCCATTTAAACTTTCACAAACAATAAAAATCGCCCTACATAATACATGAGGCCGTGTTACGATCCCGTGACAGGCAGAAAGACAGGCAGGCCAAATAAGTTCCCTGGATTCGTGGCTGATTTCCAAACAAGTCGGCGCGGAGTGAAATGGGAAAACAAGTTTTGCATTTGAAGCGGCAAACATTTGCGCACTCATTACGTATCTGATTGTTTACCCACGGACTGCACCAACTTTCGCCCCATTAAAATTTCATTAGAGTTTCACTCTGGCCTGTAATTATGAATGGAGTTAGGCAGACAGCAGTTGACCAAAAACTCTACGAAACTTTTCTCATGAAAGAGTTGCCTGCTTTCGTAACTAATCCGATGAAAAGTAGTTTTTTAGAGAGATTAAAATTTAAAGAAAGAATTTATAGATTTTTAAAATAGTCTCTCAATACGGTAAACACACGTGTATAGTTTTATACCATTTCCAATATTAACAATGATTTAAATGCGTTGAAGAACATAAAGATATTTTGACAACGCCAATTAATTAATTGTTATACTTGATAGATACTTTTTAGTATTAACCTATTTTTTTAGAAATACATTTTCAAAGACGAGGTTTTTAAAAAGGTTTTTTTGAGAAATACAATTTTATTTATTTTTAATTTCTAATTTGTTTTTCCTTAAACCCCCTTTACAAATTTACAGAGAGTCTTAAATTGTGTATTCCTGTTTTCTCAAATCCTGGATGCCCCCTTGACTTTAAGGAAGTTAATTACCCCGGATCACAATTAACTTTGCCAGCCGAGCACTTGGCGGCTTCAATTGCATTTGTCATGCATAGAAGACATTGCGAAGGACAACGACTGTCACTCGAGACGTCAAGGTGCAACCGCATAAGGAGGAGCCCTCAAAGGAACTGCGATATCAAGTTGTTATGTTGCACATAATTATATCAGAGCCGCGAAAGTTTCCCGGCAATTTCGTTGACTGCCAGTCAGCCAGTTGGCGAAGGAGGAGCAACTTTTATGAGATCCCGACACTGGCAGGCGGCTAATTAGATATTCTATAGTTCTATTTAATGCACTTGACTCGCCCTGCATTCTCGGGATTCTTCGCCAAGTGTTGTGCCACCCTCTCCAGGCCCAGGCCCCCTTCCTCTTTTCTGGTCTTAAGAACTAAAGAATTCCATTTTAAATCGAATTTTCGGCATGGCATGTGAAAGGCATGTGGCATTCTCTCTATTTTCCAGGCCGAGGACTGGCCAAGTGTGTCGATGCAGTGACTCGGAGAGCTTGACATACAAATTTGTGGTACATTTATTGGCTTGTTTGGTCAGCCCACACACACATCTAGGGTTAGGGTTGGGGTTAGGGATAGCGAGGGGTCAAAGGACAGGGGATATATTTAAATGCTAAGCTGACTCTCAAAGTCGGGGGCCATTGACACAGATATTTGCACAGCTGGTGAGCTGAGACCGGACTTTCGGTTCCGCTCCAGGATCCTGGCCCTGGATCCTGGCCATGCGGTCTATGGAGTCTGTGCGCTTTAATTTGCTTTATTTATTACACATTACCAGCCCAATTGCAGGGCACAGATGGCTGGCTGGCTGGCTGCTGGCCGCCTTTTGGCCTCAACGATAACTTATGCAAAAAGTTGAAACTTTAAATAAATAAACTTTGAGGCGGAGGCTGCTCCTGTGCCGTTCTGCTCGGCTCTGCTCACACGTAACAATTTGCGAGGCAAACATGGCTTTATTTTAGTTTCAATTTTCGCTTCGTTATTTTTTCCACACACACACAAAGGGGCGACTGTTTGTTTTTAGATTGCAGCAGCGCGTTGCATGTTGTCTTTGCCGTCGTCATAGTCGTCGTCGTCTTTTTGCCGCCATTTTACGCTCGTTATGGCAACACTTTGGCTCAAAAGCAAACGACAGCCCTGAAAACACATCTCAAACGGCGGCCGCGTTTGCACAGCGAGAAAAAAGGGGGCGGGGTTGGGAAAAACTGCGGGCTGGCTAGATGGCGCTGGCTGGAAAAAATCATTTCAAGCAGAAACAACAAGGGAAATGCGGAAAACGCCTTGGCGCCTCTCCATTCACAATTTCCCCCTGCCGTTTGTCGTCTGAGTTTGCCTGCATTCGCTCCGTTGACTGGCAACTTTCGTCGCCTCGGCCTTCGTCCTTCGTCCTTCGACCCCCCGCCACCCACTCGACGCCCACGTGATTGACTGCACTGCGACGTGTCTCTTTCGCAGGAAAAAAGGTAGTGGGTCTATAATTCTGCACTTTAACATGCTTCTAGGATTACTCAGCAAGATCTGGAGCTACACCCCTGAGATACATTTGAATAAAGTTGATAGTACTCAAAAGAATTTTTTAAAAATATAAGTCACCCTTAAAGAGTAAATAATACATATTATTAGAAGGTATGAAGTCAAAATACAAATACTTTTAATATTTTTTACGTAGTCAAATGCATTGTTTACAAATAAAATTGTAAACTTATTGCATTATTTTGAATGGTCATGAATATCGATCTATATTGGGAAGAAATGGATGTTAATCTGGCATTTACTTGATTGCCTAATTTATTTGCTGAGTTTGAGTACAGACATTTTATATTCCAACACTCAGATGGTAAATATCCCTTGCTTTTTCGCCGTGCTGTTTGTTTTTTTCCATCATGTCTGGTAATAATTTTCCCAAGTCGCTTTCCTGCGCCAAAGATGCGTGTTGCATTTGCCTGTCTGTCGTCAGTCCTCTGTCGCCGGGATTTGTTTACATGATTGTGCACAGGAGCAGTGTTTGCCCCTTCACATTTTCCTTAGCCCTGAGTCCCCATTCCTTATCCTTATCCCTATCCTGCTGCATTAGCACTCGAGTGTTTGCATTTCCTTTGAGCCAAATCGCAGCAAATTATATTTTTATTGATTCGACAAACATTTGAGCTGCGCGATTTGCCCGATAAAGGCGCTGCCAAAGTGGCAAAGTGAATTAATTTTCCCGCTTGGGATTTTGCAGTTTGCCTTGGTGTGCATACTGCATAATGCGCATACGCCACCGAAACGCTGGATTTAGATAGCGGAGCGGTATAAGGCAAAAGCCGCAGAAGGAATAACAACAACAGCCACAAGAGGAGCCACAACTTTTCGCATTTACCAAAAAACTTTTCAACATTTTCTTGTTACCCGCTTGTCTTCTGTGTTTTCGCTACATGGCCATAGACCCACTGAGCAAATTGTAAATGAAAAAGTTTTTATGTTATTCAGTGTTTGCAGGGGGCGGAACCATCGTCTAGCCCCCCCCTCCTTTTACCAGCGCTGTTGTTGCTGTCGTTATTGCTGCATTATGTCTATTGTTGTCTATATACATTTTTGTCGAAAGTAATTGTAAATGCTGTTCATAGTTTGACTGTCGACGTGATGTCCCCGTCCTCTGTATTTTCCCCCCCCTGCACTTTCTGTTCCACTCAATTCGAGAGTTTTCCATTGCCCAGTTTCCCGGCTTTCACAAAGCCAGCACAGCCCCAGACTTGTTTTAAAGTCAACATTTTGGCATTCGGCGAAGAGAGTTTGTTCTTGAAATGTTCAGCTTTAATATATGCATTTATTTAAAGGCAAACAGAAGTGATACAGTCGCAAAAGTAAAATAAACCCAAAGAATGTGAACTAAGAAATATGAAAATAAACCCAAATTAAGCCACCGACGACAGTGGTGAAAGCAAATAGAACGAATCAACTTTAACCAACATTTGAAGTGGCGGAAGAGGAGGATAAGGCCACAACATGACCCGCTTTCGCATAAAAAACCTGAAAATCCTCTCCAGCTGCCTCAGCCTGTGGGTGGTGCTCTTCGGCGGTGCACTGCACCTGGCGCTGGGCAGCGAGTTCCCCGAGCGCGAGTGCTGCGACCTGACCACCACCTCCACGGTGGGTCCGCTGCCCATGCCGCCCGCCGCCCTGCCCACCGACAAGTCGCTCTCCTCGGCCACAACGGCCTTGGAGACGGATCTGGCCATCGGACGATCGGGTAAGTGGTCACTGGGGAACCTTAGATTTATAAAAACTAACTATACAAATTGGTAAACTTACTGAAGCACTGGAAACAGGAATTTAAATCTAATAAGTAAGGCATAATAAAATAAGTTACACTTGTACTATAAAAGTGGACTGGTTATTGAAATCTAATAAGTACTAATTTAATGGGTACCTATAAAAATTCAGTAATATTTATACTTATACTGTTAAGCTTTAGCTATTAATGAGTTTAGCTGATAGGCCTTTCGGATGGCTAGGATGGTATATTTTGGAATAAATTATAAGGACCTTTAACAATGGTAAATAATGTCAATAAACAGTAGTTAATAAAGTTATACAAACAACTAAGTAATCAAGATAAACTAATACTATTTATAAAGTTCATTTTTAAAATTATTTAGCTAACATTCGATTAAAACGAAAACTCTCTTATATACTTAGAGTTAAATTTAATACATTTTTTAATTTTGTATAACTCTAAGCCCTTGTTAATTAAAAGTTTTTAAAACATCAATTTAAGTTTTATTTTCTTAAGATAAGAGCACGATATTCAAACCATTTTCTTTAACAAGATTAAAGTGCTATACATGTTATATTTCCCAATCTTTCCAAGCTGACCTTCCTAATAATATATTGTTAATAATAAAACCACATTTCTTCGACTGCATCGGACTGCGGCTTGTGGCCCATTGCCTATTCATAGTGCCACTAAAAATGGCCAAGTCTAATTGCCAAGCGATATTTAATGGCTCAATGGGCAGCAGGACTCCGCCCGAGGGTTTGGCAATTGAGAGATAGTGGAGGACATCATCATCACTTACGCTCCAATTAACACAATGACCTTTCGCCAGCCATCGATGCAGCTGAGTGGTCCCAAAGCTCCCACGGGGTCGCCAGGGGGTTAACATTTTGCCATGCTGTCGGTGTGGGAACAATTTGAAATTCAAAGCAAACGTCAGCTGTAAAACAATTTATATTCACTTTGAATTGAGGTTTTGTTTCCCATTTTATTGTGTGGCAAGGCTGACAGACAGACTTTGTGGGGGGGGGGAGTTATAGAAGGGCTTTATAGAGGGGATATATAGAGGGGGTTATGGGACGTGTGTGTCTCAGTTTCATGCTGCCAACTTGACTCGAATTAAATGTTTGCTGAGCGTTGCTACGTGCCGTAAACAGCAGCAACAAGAGCTGCCTGCAGCATTTTAAGCAAAAATAGAATGCTATCGGAATTTTTCCCAGGTTATAGAATATTTTCTGGGCTTGTAAGCTGCTTTCTGTATGTGCTCGTAAAAAACAGTCAAATTAAAATATGTTTAAAAAATAATCAAATGCATTGAATATTATTCCTGGCTGGGAAAAATGTTTACCAGCCATTTAATTGCCATTTTTTCCATAGCTTAAAAAAGTTTTTCAGCCTGAGTGTATGAAACTTTTTTGTCCCACACAATTGCAAGCTTTGTATGCATCCTTAAATGTCAAATTAGCCACGAATTAAAAATGTCAGTTGGAAAAGTTGAAGGCTCCACTCCACTGCACTCCGCCTGACTTTTGGCCCTACCCCCGCCAGAAAACTTTAACTATGACGGACATTCGATTGGTTCGAGGAACAGGCCAAAGTGCATTAACCCCACAATTGCAACGGGCGGAGTAAGGGGGGTTCAATACACACGCACTTAGTGGGCGGTTCATGTCCTCGTAATTGAGTTTATTAAATAATCACAAATATCGATTGGCTTCGATTCATTTTGCTTGGCCCTCGACTTCAAAGAGCCGGGGCATTCGCATGAAAAGGGCCAATTGGCCAGCAGAAATGCGAAATGTTAAAAAAGTTTATTATGCAACAAACTTGATTGACTGAGTGAATGACTGACTGTCGGACCCACACACACACAGGTTGCCAGGACAAATTAGTCATTAAGCGATGCTCTCAATGTGCCAGACGCATTGAGTGCATTGCAGGTCGAGAGAACACTACAAAATCGATCAGAATGGGATGCTAAGAAAGCGCTGAGCTTACACAGGGCAAAATATAATAAGTTTCGAGGCAATACTAAAAAATGGTAATAAAAATCGATAACCATATGATAAATTCACAAATATGGCTATGAAATTAAGATAGTGCTGAGCTTACACAGGGGAAAATAAAATCAATTTCAAGGTAAGAATAGGTACACCCAAAAAAAAATGATCATAGAAACTAAACTATTCGTACATTAAAACTAAACTATTGAGTGTCAAAAATATCTTGATAAGATGCGTATTAACCTTATGACACCGAAAGTATTAAACTGAAACTTTCGAAGTTATCAAAGTTAAACTAACGAGTATACAATTTATACTCACTCAGTGTACTGAAATTTATGCTGATAGTTTACTTTTTATACTATTTAGTATAAAAGCTATCCTATGTAGTCTCCGTTTTATACTATTTCGTATACATATTATACTAATCTAGAGAGCCGTAGTATACTTTTTAAGCTATTTATCGAAATCGTTAGTATACATTTTATACTATTTCGTATAAAACTTATACGATTTCCCCGTTGCCTGTAGTATACATAAAATTTATACTATTTTGTTTTTCGTGGTATCCCAAACCCAATAAAATCAAGTTGTATGTTGTTTTACTTTTATTACTATTTCACATATTATTTTGTTATAATTTTATAAATTTTCATATTTTGCGCAACACACATAACATGTTTTAGCTCTTTTTTTTTTATATTCCTTTACCTAACACGTATATACAGACTAAAACAAGTACAAGCAACAAGAGTAGGGGCCGTGATTGCGCGGTATCACCGCAAGGTATTGCTTAGCGCAATGGTAGCCACCTAGGCTGTAGCTTCTCTCCTCTCCTTCTCGATGCGGCGCTGCGTTCGCAGTACACTCGCTGCGTAGGCTGCCGTCGCTGGCCGAACTCTTGCCCCGGTGGTCTTCATCAGCATTTGGCGATCAGACCCGAAGCGGCGACATTAAAATAGGACATGCTGATCGTCCTCAACAATCCCACTGCCGCACTCTGGACAACCGTTCTCCGTGTCGTGTCCGAAGCGCTTAAGGAAGCTTCGGAAGCAACCATGAGCACTCAGCGCCTGCGTGAGGTAGAAATCTACCTGGCCGTGCTTCCTATTTACCCTTGCGTCCAGCGTCCAGCGTCCCTTGCTGGAGTTGTCCCAGGCTGCCTGCCAGTTGTCGACGCTCTGGATCCTGGCACTCCTCTTCACCTCGGTCTTGGTTCTGTGGCTCCCGCACCAGTTCACATAGGGGAACTTGGCCTGCAATGACGAGCGCTGCGTCGTCCGAGATCGTCCGGATGGCAATAATAATTAACGCGTCAAGCAACGCCAACTCCGGTAGCATTTTCTGTGTTCGTATACTCGCTTTTGTCCTGGTTTCACACCAAAATATATGTTCGAATAATCGCTATTGTCCTAGTTTCACACCATGAAAAACTATTTAATGTTCAGTATACTATTTATACTACTGAGTCTCACTCATATAATAATTAGTATAAGCTTAATACTACAAAGTATACAGTTGAAACTAATAAGTGTTGAGTTAATACTTACATTTTTATACTAACTTTAGTATACTTTTAACACAACGCTTATTAAGTGTATACTTTTGGTTTTTTTTTTGGGTGTATTGGCTTTCAGGATATACTAAAAATAGTCATAAAAATCGATAGAAAGATGATATATTTACAAAAGTATCTTTGAAATTAAATAAAGGAGCATAGTTCCTGTATTTTTGTTAACTTATTTATGTTACTTTTTTATCTACAGTTTTGATAACAAGTGAATTTGAAAGCAAAAACCAATAAATTCACCTTTAGAGATAGCCCAACTTTTCAACGTGCAGTTCGCAGGACGAAAGATGAACCAACCGGCAAAAAGGACATAGTCCTTACTGCAATGGGTTTGACGTTGAGGGACATAAAAATTTCCGTTCTAAGTAAGCGGCTTGCCTTTTTTCCTTCTGCTCCTAACAATGTTACTTGGACATACATATGTTGGGTGGCGGTGGTTGGGCGGAAATGTAGGTGAATCGTGTGGAACGTCGAGAACATCTTGCAGTTTATGTATATGGCCTTTAGATTGAGTTTGCACGAATGTACACAAGTTGTTCGAACTCGCATTTGAATGGGGAATTTCTTTTAGTGGCCAACGAGGACGACGGACGACGGATGTGCCTCCTTGAGCTGTGGACCTCTGGATCTCAGTCTGCATGTCCATCTGTCTGCATGCCTGTCTGTCTGTCTGCCTGTCGTTGGGCTTAGCCATGACATAAGATTTTAATCAGCATAAAATTTTCGTTATTCCGTTATTTCTTCGATTGCTTTTCCCCCTTTGACATAAGCAAATAAAAAACGAGAGTTGGTCAATGGAAAATGGAATTTCATATTTAACATTCTTTGCCTGTTCAATCGAGTCCTTGCTGTTTAACCTATGTGCTTTCGATTTTACACTGATGTAAGAGTGACTGGCAGTCTTTTGTCTCGATAATATACTTAAAGCAAACAAAGGTTTTATTCATTAAATAAAATTAAATAACATAAGCTTACCAAAATAATACGTTTAAATAGTTTACATTTTTCTAATGGTTATATTGGTACAATATTCTATTGATATGTTTACTTACATGTTTGCTTCACTGAAGTGTAATTGCTTAATTAAAAAGATATTAAATCTTAAAGTCAAGTTCAAAATTGCAGTAAAATACTCGTAGGGAAGAGGTGCTTAAATCCGAAAAGAGGTTTACCCTTAAAGAGCCGAATCATTGTGTTGGCTAAAATATTGTTGCAACCGCATTTCCTCGCTAACACGCTTACCCTTAAATCGCATCAATTTTAAACGCAACAGACACTTCACTCCGCACACAGACACACGAGCCCGGGCACAAACACTCGTAAGTTATTCCACCTTAATTATATTGCAACACCCCGACTCGACCCTCCGAACCCCGCCCCCTGCCCCCTGCCCCCTGCCCACTTCCTCCACCGATCCAAGCCGAACCGAACAATTCCAACCCATTCTGAGCCATTCCAACCCATTCTGGCCCATTCCGACCCAATTCGAGGCACACATCGCGCTCAGGTGCCTGAAGGTCCATGTAACACAATGTTTTATGTACTGCCCATGTGTGTGTCTCTCTCTCGATGTGTGTGTGTGGCATGCCGGTGTGTGCGTGAATTAGTTATGAAGCCAAAGTCAAAGTGGGTCAGCAGCAGTTCTTCTTTTCCCGCTGCAATTCCGCCTCGAGTTGCCGCTGCTGCATTCGAGTGTGGCCATATTTTTAGAGCGCCGCCAATGCCAATTTAATGTTATTGCGTATACGTGCCGTTGGCCGGCAATATCAATAGTCGGTGCGTATTGTGTGTGCACAGCGAAAAAGAACAACAATATCTTTACTGCGGCCTTAAGTATTGCACTTACATTTAAGGCATATCACAGATACGTCTTCTAGGACATGTTGGTTTAAGAAATGATTTTTGAAACAGCGAATTTGGTAGAATATATGTATGAAACAGATACAAATATCTTACAAAATCAATACGCAATTTGTAATATAAAACGTTTGTTGAAATTGATATTAATATTTTGCGCATATTTATTACATTTTTTGAAACAGCTTACAATTGTGTTTATTTTTTGTATTCTAAAAATAGCTTTACCAAATCGTATGAAAGTAATTTAAGATGTGAAAGCACTACCTTGTCTCAATTACAACCAATTGCAATACAGCAAAGTGCCTTATATCCAAGGCGAAGATGGTCGTTTTTGCTCTCAGTGCGTTTGTGCATCATTGTGCATTTGCAGCAGTTGAAATTGTAATTAAATTCAACACCCGCACATGGGTAATGTAAATTATGTATGCGTGTCACAGCCGGCTTGCCACAATAAAATGCAACACAACATACATTTCAATTTGTAGGACACTCGACCAAAAAACAGAGCCCAAGAAGTAGGTACAAGCCCTCGGCACTTAACCTTCCGCCCGAAACAGACCAACTTGAGATGGCGATGGTGATGGCGATGGCGATGGCGATGCCATATCCCGCTGCCATGAGTGCGACCTTCATCAAATCAGCGAAAGGTGGCAGTAGTATCCTTCGCTCTCGCCTTCTGCTCCTCGCTGTTTGCCAGGCAAATTAAAAATTCAGCACAAGACTGAGGGGCCGACGACTGCGACGACCTCAGTGCGATGCCAAAGGTTGTTCGCGGCTGCTGGTCGGTCTCGACCTGTCTCGATTTCACTTGAAATGGAAAAAAATGCTCGCAGTCGGCGAGCTCCAAGGGCGCAGTGCACAGTAAAACAGAAAAAGGTAAATTAAAATTGTCTGTTTATTTGCACAAAATTCCGGAGAAGGAAAGACTTAAATATGCTGACTTGGCGGCAGTTCTTTAAAGCCAGCTATGTGTGTTTGCCCCAGTGGCGGATTTACGTGTTTTTTAAAGGGAATACAAAATGTCCACGAAAATCTTGTGAAATAAATATATAAAAATATTTAATGTCACTTTTAAAAGTATCAAATAAATCATTTATTAGATGTATATAGCACTAAGCATGTATATAACATAAATCCATTGGTGCAACCTTTTTAAGTACCGACGCTAAATAAATCTATCTTAAATATAAAAATGGAAATTACTATTTTAAATATACAAATTGAATAATATATAATATAAAACTGATATCCCGATATCAAACATTGTATAATATATGATGGACAAATTTATTTAAACTCTTATAGACCTTAGATCCCCCAAAACAAACACTACGAATCCGCCCCTGGCAATAGTGACTGTGCTGAAAGTCAAGGCTGCTAATTAAGTGCTTTTTTGGGGTTAAATACATATGTATAAGCTGCTTCCGTCACAGTTACAGCTCAGGCTAAAGCCGGGATTTATCCAGCCGATTCCGACTGTGCCGGGCCGCAGCTATTAAGAGTCTCTTTCTTTCTGACTTTGTGTCTCTGTGTGTGTGCTGGCTGGATCATGTTTTAAGCTGCAGAGCTTAACATCAATTTTTGAGAGCTTACTCTTTGTGTGCCTCTGTGTGTGTGGATAAAGGACCATACAAACGAAGAGAACATATATTGTTGCACTGCCTGCTATCTGGCGGATTTTCTCATTATTAAACTGGAACCCATCTAATTAGGATGCGCTACTCGGGCACACACATATATATATTTATATATTCATCTAGCGTGTGGCATTTCGTTAATGACACTTTAATGTGCTACAAAATCAACTGACACAGCTGGAAAAATAAATCAAATTTTTTGTGTAGCAGCAACATTTTGAAATAGGGCCTCGGCAGGGCGCATATATCACATATATCACTGGCACGCCCACACCCAACACACTCGTCATCTATCAAAATTCACTTTTCATATAGACCCTACCTGGGCTCTGTTTATATGTCTGAATGTCGGTCCGTTTGGCTGACTGGATGGCACACATTTAACCCGCACGTAGTCGCAATTTTAATATAATGGCGGGCTGAAGCGAAGACGGGTCGAGTTGAAGGCATATCAACGACCTAGTAAGCATCTTTATACAATTTCATGAGGCTGTCAGCACACGCACACCAGTAGACCAAGACACCCACACAGGTGTACACACACACACACTCACACACGGAGGACACCTGGCGACGCGACCGCGCACTTTGCATAAATTTGTTATGCATATAAAATTAAAAGCATATTTTTAGGCGCCCGGAACACACTCATGCCGACAGTCGGCAGTGTTGATATTTTTATGGCAAATACTCGTAATTTGTAACTCTTACACAACTCGAAAACTTCAAAGATACACAGATAATCAGGGGAACGGAGAGCGGAATGAATGAGATACAGATACGCGCACGCACCGCGGAATTCAACGGGCCTACAAATGAGCAAAGTTTTACTTTTATTTGATTTGCACGAGATCCAAAGCGAAAGTAACAAAATTGCGGCTGTTTGTTGGTTGATGTTTCTTTTTTGTTTTGGACCCAAAACAAACGCCAGAAAGTTAAGTTCAAACGAGGGAAAACACAAGGAAAAGTCATACAAATTGACGAGCAAATGGTGGAAATATTAACACGCGTGTCTGTTTGCCACTCGCATGTCTGTGAAATTAAAAATGAACTCACAGGCACTGGAAATTAATTTGAACATGTATAGAATGTTTTATAATCATAATTTACTTGAAGTGAACTAACATATTTTCATGGAAATATATTTTTATGAAGTATTTTTGTGATATTTTTGTTGAAGAAGAGCCTAAATGTTGTTTAAATATTTTTAAAAGTTACAAATAAAATTCAAAGATATTTTGCATAGAAATTGTAAAAATATTTTGAAGGTCTAAGAAGTAACAAGAAAATTTGTTCAACCCTTAATATTTGTTTTAGGTATGGGTCAAAATAAATATGAGAGATAAAATTTTCATTTCAATTTGTACCATAAATGTAATACATTTTATTTTACAATTCAAGAAAACTAAAGATTCAGATTAATTACCAAAAAAATGTCTCATTATTAAAACAAAAAATTATTTTAAAACAAAAAATCGACAATTCAAGGAGCTGATTCTTAATTGTTAATAACCATAGCTTAGTTTTTGAAAGGTAATATTAAAATAAATTAACCTTGGTTGTAGCAGTGCAATGGAAAAATGAAGGCAGGCCTAATGTTGGCTGCTTTTGGGCCTGAAATCAAAATACATTAACGCGTTGCGTGCCTGAGACTGTGTGTGCTCTCCTGTTTTTTCATGTTCGTGTGTGTGGGGCAGGACGAGTGGGTGAGCCACTTCATCACCGCGGCAGGTCCAACGGCATATGCAAATATTTCAGGCAAACCAAAGCGACACTCAACATTCGTTCCGACCCGCCACTCCATCGCCATTGCCCGCGGCTTAAGTTTGCGTTTTTATTTAATTGCGGAAATTGTGGCTTCGCCCCGCCACACACACACACATACATACTCATGCCAAAACGCACACAGATACAGGCACAAATACAGCTACAGCACACGAAGATTCTTGAGAAAGCGTTGCCTTTCTAATTTCTTTCATAACGCAACCAAGCATTGTAACATATTTTTATGGCCTCACATTTTTCTGCTTTCATACAGTTTCGTGTCGGTTCCTTCTGGGGGCCCTTCTCCCCCCTCAGAGGTTCTCGAAAACATTCTCGGAATTCCAAAGCAGATATGAGTTTTGATACCGTCGAAGTGGTTGCAGCCTCCCCTGCTTTGCTTTTTTCAGCACTACCACCATCAAAAAAAATGAAACAAATTGAGTCAAGTGCGTCTTCCTCGATGGCAAAAATGGAGAAAATGAGTGGTAGAAAGTTGGCGATGGGGCTGGGGAACACATCCCGCCTCCCCTGACAGGCCAAACTAATTAGAAAGTCACTTTAGACGCCGTTTCAACGCTCCCACAGGTCGAAAGTCGTTGAGCATAAAATTAAAACCGACACAAATGTGATTTCTCCTCGTGTCAATCTTATGAATGTTAATATATAGAAATGCCTAATCATAACCCAATTACGTTCTAAGCTAACGCAGTTCAAAATAATTATATCCCCACTTCGGTTTGGCTTTCCTTTCAGTTATTGTTTCCCAATAATTGCTGATTCATTACGTCGAAAATTGACTTTATTGATATCAATTAATTGCCAGGTATTTTGGTATGAATATGGTTAATATCCATATCTATAATCAACAAACAAGTTTATGATATGCCAAGTATTAATCCCAAATTTAAAGTCAGCAAACATATATTAAGAAGAAGATATATATATATTGATTGCGAACATATTAAGATTTTAAATACCTTCATTAAGCCAGTAACTTTCTTAAAACTTTCCGACAATCAGCGGTTAATAATGTGGGTCATAGGTACATGCTTTGTTTTCCAAATAATTGCTGAATCATTAGGGGCCACGCGTCGTATACGCAATATGCCATAACTTGACTTTATTGATTTCAATTAATTGCCAGTGGAGTCCGCTGGTGCTGGCATTTAACAAAACTGCTCATAAATGAATTGGAAAAGCGTCGAACGAAACAAGCCACCAACAAATGACGGGCAATCAGCTCGGTAAGTGGCTTACGCTTACACCAGGCGGCCCAAACCGAATATCGATGTTGGCCCCTTTCCCCCGACCAGCTGGTAATGTGTTCGAGCGCGGGCCCATATCAAAGCATTACGATCTAAATGACACTTTGACAGGAGCAGGACCTGGCACGGAGTTCGGGGTGCGGCACTCTGCTAGGATGAGGTTCCTGCTGCTCCTGCTGCTCCTGCTCCTCCGGCTGCTCCTGTTTCAGGTGGCCTGCCGTTCACCTGCACGCAGTCGATGGCAGCGGCGATAAGGGGAAGAAAAATCGAGGCAGCCCGCTCACATGCTCGCGACACACGCTACTTAACTGTTAATACTTAAAGTTGCAACGGGAAGCGGCAAAGCACTGAAAAAAAACCGGCATTAAGCCTGTAAGAGCGAAAGAAAGTGCTAGGTACAAGAAAATGATAATAAATCATAATCAATCAGAAAAAAACTATTAAACTAAAATAATTTTTTTAAGCAGAAAAGAAGGATGTTAGAATTTCCTAACACTATTTTGGAAGCTAAAAAAAGAAGAATTTTTTTTAAAAGTAAGGCCAACGTTAATATGGTTTAATTTTTTTTCTTTTTAAATAATTCCAAATATTATCCAATCCAAAAAAATTTCTAGGCAAATTTCTAGAGTTCCGAAAAAACTTTTTTATGTAATTTTAGGTGTCTAAAAGTATGCAGCGAGTAAGGTATAATTGTCTTTCTAAATTATATCATTGTGCTTCTGAATATATTTTTGCCTAATTGTATGCATTTAAAAGAGATTTTAAAACCCTGGCGACCCCTCTCTAAAAAATTTTCCCCCAGTGCTTTAGCAATCGCAGCAGCAGCAAAACAGCGAACCGGAAGCGGAAAGCTTTTCGCCTGCGGAAGTGTTTCGTGCGCGCCAAGTTTATATAAGCGATGGCGATACGTACCAGCATGTGTGGGTGTGTGCGAAAAGTGTGTGATCTGTCTATGTGTGCTGCTGTCGGAGGCAGCTTTATATGTGAGTGTGCAAATTGCAAGGAGTTTAATGACAAAAGCAGCCACTACAGCCATGCACAATGCGTTTAAGCAGCCAGCACTTTGTTGTTCCAGAGGTGTTGCTGTTGCTATTGGTGTGTTGCCACTGCCATTGTTGCTTTTCACCCGGGACTCTAACGAACCGACGACAGACCAGGATTTCGCGCCTTTTCCACCTCGCGGCTGCGAAAACACTTTCACTGGCGCCCGGCAACTGGCTGTTTGCCTCCCAGCTCGGGTAATCGCGAAGAACCGATTGGGATTCTGCAGGATACTCTATTGCACTGGGAAAAAGAAATTCAAATGGTATAATTGAATAAAAACTAAGTTCATAATTTAAAATCTTTTTTTAAGAGATCTTAAACTATTCATTTAATTATTTGTTTTAAAGCTATTAAGTAAACAGATAACGATAAGTTTGTGTGTCACTCAAGCCCGTTATAAAATGTGTATAATGCCAAATTAAACTTCGTACTAAAGAATGAGTTTAAACGGTAATATGTTCTATTAAATTATATATATAATTGTTTAATATATATACATTTATCCTTAAATTAATGAAAGTATGTTTTTACCTTAAACATTTCAATGAGATACTGAAGTTCTTAAACTAGCTATTATAATTTAAGAATTATTTTTACAAATATGTACATTTAAAAAAAAAAATGACAATTTTTTACTGTGTACGTTTCCCGCTCCGCAACTTTATTTTGGCCCCATGCACTCAGCGATTGCTTCTCATTTCGCCCGGCTTCTAGCTCCATTTCCGTGGCAGTGGCAGTCGATGATTTCAGTCGACATCTTGTTGGCCCGCTTCCGTTTGGCTAAGCTGAGCTGCCCGTATTTGCCGTATCTGCAGTATTTGCTGCATTTGTTGTGCCTGTTGTCGCTCGTAAGCGCTGCACAATCACCGCAGCTGCTTTGCATTTTTCAATGGCTTTTCTTTTGCCTCCCCAGGGCGACCTGGGCAACTGTCGCGTGTCTTTGTAGATTGAAAAACATTTTCCCGTGATTTTTTGTTGTCTGCGACTGCTGCAGCTCCTGCCGCTGCCGCTGCTGTAGTTTTTCCTGTTATTCTCTTGGCATTTTCACATTTTGCATGTATTTTGTTGACAGGCCGAAAATAATCTAGGTGGCTCCCATGCATTTATTTCTATTCCGCACAGGATCTCAATTCACGGTGGCATTCAGATGGCTTGACTACGTGACTGAAGTCCCGGATTTGAAAGATCTAGTTTAAAATGATTTTTAAGCAAATGTTGCTGGGCTTGTTTGCTAATGTAATGTGTTTGAAATATTAAAAATATATATATAAATAAGCTCAATTTGTGAAATTTATCTTCCTTCTATATTCTCCCATTTTTTTATACTGATTTGAAGTTAAAATAAAAAGTGATAAATTATATAAAGTGATTTTAACAAATTAATTTTAACTTTTTTAACATGATTGTTTTTTTTTAAAATTTTCTTATGCCTCAAATTCAGGAAAACACTGCTATCAAGTATTTTTTATAATAACGCCCTTTGCTGCATAATCAATAGGCTTACACTTCGGGATACATTTGTACCAAGAATACAATGGAGGATATCGATTGCTAGGCGCGGACAATTAAACCTATTCCCACTGACCAGACTCTGAATCCGAAATGGCCCCATTTATCGACTTAACCCATTGTTCAGGACCTGTTCGTCTGACATATGCTAATTTGTAATTGCTCGTTTGTGTGCACCTACTCAACCCTTTAAACACGTCAGTATGGCTGTGTGAGTGTTTGGGCACACACAATTAGATGCAACAACAACGGCCGCCAAATAACAACGATGTGTAACAACAATTGTGGATTTAATATGCATAATTTATAATTCCTGCGGTCACTTTCATGCGCGCTGTTAATTGAAGCATACTTTCCCGAGAGCCGACTGAATTTATTGACATTTATATGATTTAATTAAAATGCAACGTATAAACACACCGATAGGCAGCCAAATCAAATGCGGCCACATTATAAATATGCATAAATTAATGGGACTGCGCAAGTTAAACAATTTAAGCATTAAAACTGTCCATCTCTCTGTCAGTTGGCCAAATTGAAATATAACTATATATAAATAATTGAGGCAGCTTGCTTTGCCAATGCTGCTGCTGTTGATGTTGCGGCAATTATGCGACTGCAAAGTCGGGAAAATCTTTCGGTAAGCTTCATAAAAGCTTCCGCATTATGTTTACAAGCTAATAAATGTCAGCAGCAAACTGGAAACGGCAAACTGCTAACTGAAACTGCAAACAGCCGACTGAAAACTGGAACTCCAACTCCGGCGATGCCCAAAATGCAAAGCCAACAAATGGCCGGCAAGGACAAACAAATTAAGCTCCTGAATTTTGCATGAAGCCAATTGCATTTTGGGCAGCCGGCCAAAGGACAACCAATGGTCTGTTGGCCGGCTTTTTGGCCAGATCAAGTTGTAGCAAAGTTGGAGAACAGCTAACCCACACAGGGTTACAGATTATTTGCAGCCGAGTGGAGTTGGCCTAATTGATTAATGATCCCCCACCGATGGGTCCCCATGATGATGAGTCAGCGATTCGCTGAAACCCACTGCTGACCTTTAATCCGGTCGCCCAAGTTAGAGCCAAATTTTGAGCGGGGCTGTTGAAACGATTCCAAGGGAAATTGACTGGCATACAGGTTAAAAAATAGAAAAAAAGATATATTGGCTTATAATTTCTAATTTATTATGATTATATAGTATAAAATAAATAAAAATAAATGATGTCAAAATTGAAATATCATTTGAAATCAATAAATTGGGAAATTACACTGTACAGATAATAATAAATACATATAAATAAGTCATCTTCCTGAATTTAGTATGCCTAAATTGAATACAAGGATCTCAGTGTTTCTGATTTTCAGGGATACAATTTCATCAGTGAACATCGCATCGGGTATAAATTGCCATTTTCTTGGCGTGTACGTGAGCGCTTATAAATAATAACGATTCGGCTAAACCGGAAGCCAAAGTAACAACTTCCTTTTGTACGAATGTTAACCCATTCGGTCACATGCCACTCACACGGCTCCTGCACGTGTGTGCGTGCATTCATTTATGATTGAGTGCGCTTTGGGGGTGAGTGGCTGTACGGTGTATGGCTGTATGGGTAATGAGCCTGTGTGCCGCACACTCACGAAAAAAGGTCAAAAAACGCAGAATGTTCAAAATGAAACGTCAAGAACAACAACAAAATTGCGTGTATGTTGTTTTTGTTGGTGTTTTTTCGGCTTTTTATTTTTTTTTGCCCATATAGAGGCCTACACATCATCATCAGCGTGTGGTTGTTTTTGTTGCCTCGCTGGCAACCCTTTTGGAGTCGTTTTTTGTTGCTCGCTTTTTGAATTTCCGTCTGGCATGAAATATATAGCTCGCTTTCTTTTTGTGTGTGTCGCAAAGTCATGCAGTAAAAATTACACATGTACACATTTGTCTGCTCATGTGTGCGTGTGTGTGTGTTGTTTCAGCACACGCAACAACAACAGCAAAAAATTTAATTTGAATTTGCACATCAAATTCGCATATAAATTTTTAAAGCAACCGACAGGAGGAGCAAAAAAAATACTACTAGTGTGTGTGGTGTTGTAAAAAATTTAATTTATTAAGCAAAACAAAAACAAAACAGAAGTTGGGCAAAAAGTGCCCGCGATTTAATCATTCATATGACCATTTATGTGTGGCACGAGATGCCACAATATCGCCGTCTCTATGACATAATAAACGTCATCATTTGACAGTTTTTTCGCATTTTCGTTGGGTATGTGAAAATCACGGCGACATATTAATTGGCACGGCCAACCACCCCCACCCCCAACGAACTCCCACTCCATAAGCACGAATTTTCGGTTTCGGCCCCAAGAGATAACCGACGTAAAAGGCACAAGTTTTTTGGCCCGCAGTTTGGCTTTTACCAGATTTGAACGTTTGTGCGACTTTCAGTTAGTGGCGTCACCGAAAATTCGTTAACTGCAATGGTTTTGGCCAAGGCAGAACTTTTACAAAGTGATTATTATTGTATGGAAACTTTTGCGGCCTGGTCGAAAAGTCTGTCTAGTTCTAGTTCTAGTTCTCCCATTCGTTGTTGTTGCTCTTGTAGTTACATATGTAAAACGAAAACTAGTAAAAAAAACAGCATACAACACCGAAACGAGGGAAAACTTATGGGCACAAAGTTTTGGTAGCATTTTCATACCCCTGCTAAAGGAATATCGCCTGACACGGACAACAACAAACTGGAAGAGCTGAGGACAACGTGAACTAACACCAATTAAAAGTCATTTAACGTTCACCCCCATATAGGGCATACTGCCCATAACAGCGGTCAGAATAATAGTGGTGAGATCGGTTTGTAAAAACGTAAATTTTAATGGTTTAACACGACAAAAACATCAAACTTTAAAATACCTGTTACAAGGATACCCTTTGATTATATTGTTGGATACTTAGACATTCAATATTCCCAAAAGTGTTTATGCTCTGAAATATATATCTTTAAGATAATCTTACGAAATAATTTAATTTTTAAAGCAACTTTCTATAGATTTGACAAGTGTTTTTAGATCAGCTGATTGTCGGAGGACTGTTTCACAATATTATATATGATAATATATTACCTTAAAGCTATGCGATATGTATTGGGTGGGCAAGAAAGTCATGTCGTTTTTTTTAGTAATCGTTTTTAATCTAATTTATTTACGACTAATCGAGCACCAGGGTCACACTTTTTAGTATCGTTTTAAAGCTTATTGTCTTAGGTACTATCGACGAAAATTTGGTAATTATTCGATAACATTTGTGGAAGCTATAGCAAATTAAACATGGAGGACCAAAGTGAGCATTTTCGGCATATTTTGCTTTTTTACTTCCGAAAAGGAAAAAAAGCGGTCGAAGCTCGCGAAAAATTGTGCGAAGTGTATGGTAAAGATGCCATGAGTGATCGCCAATGTCAGCGCTGGTTTGCCAAATTCAGGCTTGGAGATTTTGGAGTTAAAGACGCCCCACGTTCTGGTCGACCATCGGCCGTTTTTGACGAACAAATTCAGGCTTTGCTGGATGAAAACCGGCGCTATTCAACGCGGGAGATGTCAGAGAAGCTCAGTGTGTCGCATACAACGGTTGAAAACCATTTGAAGAAACTTGGCTACGTAAGCAAGCTCGATGTTTGGGTTCCGCATAACTTAAAGGAAATTCACCTAACTAAGCGTATCAACATCTGCTATTCTCTGCTGCAACGGATTAAAAACGATCCTTTTTTGAAGCGGATCATTACTGGCGACGAAAAGTGGGTTGTTTACAATAATGTCCAACGAAAAAGATCATGGAGCAAGAAAGATGAGCCAGCCCAAGCCACATCAAAGGCCGATATCCATCAGAGGAAAGTTATGCTGTCTGTTTGGTGGAATTGGAAGGGTGTAGTGCACTTTGAGCTGCTGGGACGGAATGAAACCATCAATTCAGATGTGTACTGTCGCCAGCTATCCAATTTGGCGGAAAAAATTAAAGAAAAGGAGCCGGCACTAGCTAATCGCAAGGGTATAGTCTTTCACCATGACAACGCTAGGCCCCACACATCTTTGGTCACTCGGCAAAAATTAACGGAGCTGAATTGGGAAGTGCTACCACATCCACCTTATAGTCCGGACTTAGCACCTTCAGATTACCATTTGTTTCGCTCTCTTCAAAACTCTTTGAATGGTAAAAACTTTGATTCAGATGAGGCTGTCGAAAACCACTTGTCTCGATTCTTTGCTGGAAAAGACCAAAAGTTCTTCGAGCGCGGAATTATGCAGCTGCCCGAGAGATGGTCATTAGTGGTCGAACAAAACGGCCAATACATAATTGATTAATTATAAGTCCTGATATAAATAAATCATCTTTGAAAATATTGAAAAAAAACGACATGACTTTCTTGCCAACCCAATATAACATTTTCTTAGAGTTCGTTATATATAATCTTCCTAACTCCAAGATATGCCAATCAAATGTCAATCAAAACCGTTAATGGAGTTAATCTGTAGAGCTATCAATGCTATTACTTTTACCGCAACTGTCTTTTGACGTACAGTGGGTGGGGAAAATTAGGGTCTTGGGCCAAAGACTGCCTCTGACAGCTTCTGGTCATATAAAGTAAATGGGTTCAAGTGTTTAATATTTCAAAAGTGTTTTCGCCAAACTACGTGGTGTGATGTGGGTCGAGATGCTACCCCCATGGCCCGTGGTGTGGTTGTGGGACGAGATGCTATTGGAAATGGCCGGAGTTGGAGCACGTGTCGGTTTAGTTGTCGACAAGTTTACTATCACAGTTGGGCAAGCAAAACTTTGCCCTGTCCTTCATTGGCCCGGAGTGGGGGTCATAAATAAATTAACTACTTAAATTTGCCTGCGGTGCCATCGGAGCGGGGTGGGGGGCAACTTAGCACTGGGAAAAGAGTAACTATTGAGTCAAAAGGGTTTCTTTGGAAAAGGAACACATTTTTAGTTCAGTAGAATCTGGATTGTATTACCTTTTAAAGATTTTTAAAATAATAATTTATAATATTTACTATAATAATATATAATCAGTAACTTGATGTTGGGTATCTTTTCTCAGTGATCCAGGACCATTTGCATGCGTACTTCCACCAAGTGGTGTCAATCAGCCTTGGCCGAAATGGAAACATCTTTTACTCGGCCTTTCAACCAGAGTCTGAGCCAAAGCGGCAAAGTGCCCATTACTCTAATTAACCTTATTTCATTCTCAATTATAAACGGCCAGAACAAACAGTACAAGCTATATAAAAAAAAACGAACAGCACTAATTGTAACAAGCGGAAAAACAAGAAAAGTCGGTACAGCAGTCGGGCCAAAGGAAACCCGAAAGGAAAAACCAAAACAATTGCCTTAAAACATAATTGTTATTTTGCGCCTTCTCCTCTTTGATTTTCCTTTTAGCCAGTTTGCCGACTTTTTGGCTCAACCCAAAAACCAAAAAAAAAACACAAGAAAAAAAGGCAAATTAAGTTTTTTGCTCTAATTTAGTCTGACGCGCGTTGGCAAAACAACAACGGGGAAGGAACAATAATAACAAGCCGCCTTGGCTTTTGCTTTGCCTTTGCTTAATTTACCATTTTTCACTCTTATCGCCCCTCGAGAGCGAGGGTGGCCATAAAAATAAGGCCAAAAGCAGCACAGCAGTCGGACTGGCTGTCTTAAAGTTTAAGCTGCGAGCGTAACAATAATTTAATGCGGCCCTTAAATTGTTTGTAAAATGTTCAACAACCGCGCTGCGTGCTGCTCAGTGGCAAAGTTAAAAAGTGGAAAACTTTTTCTTTTCTATTTTACGTAATTTTCCCTTATTTGCTGTGTCTGATCCGGGGAATCCCCCTCATCCCTCCAGCTAGCTCATTTCCCCACGAGGATTTTCCGGACTGTTGTCGAGCATATGTTGCCCTTGCCTCATAATGTGGCATATTTGGCAGCTCGAGAAGCTCGACAGCCACGATTGAGTCCCGTGCCATGTGCTGTTGTCTTCATTTGGAGTCCTTCCTTCCGTCTTGGCTTTCCCTTTTCCCTTCCGTCATTTTCTTGGGGGAAAATTACATGGCGGGCGACACTTCGGGCTTTCTCTTTCGTTTTCGTGGTTAAGCAAATGTTTAACAAACCAAATCTGAGATTTGCATTTTATGCTTTCTCCCCACTCTCCGATGCTTTCTTTCATGCTCGGATAAGCCCAGCTTTAATGCTTCTAATCGGGCTTAAAATCAAGGATGTTCGGCAGGGAAAGCAAGGAAAGCCGGGCAACAAAAATAAAAAAATCAAACAATTTAAAAGAACTTTTTGTCACATCAATCGCTGCTGCTGACGTGACATGAGAAAACTTTGTGGTTTGGCTGCAAAGCTTCTTAAGTGCCGGGAAACCCTTTTTCCGGGGGCGGGGATATCCTTCGCTTACTGGCCCATTTCTAATTCCATTTCCACTTGGCTCTTATTCACACTTCAGCCAAGCCAACAAAGAGCCCGGGACAAATTATTGACACGCTCAAAGGACACAGAACACAGACCCTTTCACTCAGTTGGCCAAATCCATGGCTCAAAGGCATGAAAATGAAAACATTTTCACTTATTTGCCCAGAAATTGGATAAGAATCGAACTGAAATTGGATCTCACTCATTGTCGATACACTTGCCACAGCCTCCGTGGAGCGTTGGCTTTTTGTTTTGCTTTTAACTGCCTGCCGCTGGTGTTGTTGCCTTTCTGGCCACATCAAGCATTTTCCGGCTATTTTCCCACCCCCTGCCGAGCCACTGGTCCGCCCCCTCGCATCACCCTTATTATCGTAATAGAATTTGCCAAATTGAGGTTGAAATACAATGGCTTGGTTTGCCTTCCTGCAGGGAGAAAAATTGGTTGTTCATCTCGTAAGGTAGAATTTGAGTACTATATGTACTTATATATAATAAAACTTATTTAATTTTAATATTCCAACAAAACCTTAAAAATTTAGAGAGACATATTTTAACAAAGCATTTTCTAGGTAACAAAGACTTTTCCTTTTAGTTATTGTGCCTGTTATATTTGATTTTATGTTAATATTTAAACATAAACGATTAGAGGCTTATGACATATTTAAAGTTTTTAGATACTTATTTTTTATAAAACATATAAAGCACATAAAATGGACTGTCCTAGCTAAAGGAATTAAGATATTTTTATATTTCATTAAAAAATTTCAGTATTTGTATATAATTGGATGTGCAAATATTTTATTGGTTTGGTGTTTCAATAGTAATCAACCTGTTACGTTTTTATTTTTAAAATCTTTTCTACAGCCAACACAAATGTTTTTCCTAGTGCATTTGCCTGCTTTTCTCCTTTTTTTGGCATCCGTTTATCGTTTGATTGTTTGTCTGCCTCGCCCTTCATTTTGCCAGTGTTTGGTGGGTTTGTTTGCTTGTTTGCTTATTTGGCGGGACTGCTGCTGGTTCGCTTATCAATTGCTGTTTTTATTGCCATTTTAGCCCTCCCCCTGCTGGCCGCCTTTATTGAGTACGACAAAAATTCATTGCCTGGCCCAAGGGCGCGTGCCAGTAAACAGCCTCAGTGGAGGATTGTCGGAGGAGCCGTGACTAGCCTGCGGTTTGGGCCCACTTGGCCCCCGCTTTGCCCCCAATTTAATTGTTTACTTTGTGGCAATTGACCTTTTGTGGCATTGCGGTGATTGAATGCCAGATATCGGATTTCGCCTAGGCTATTAGGGAATTATGATATTCTGATTGGGTTGTTTTGGGGGGCGAAATTGCTCATTGCTCACCGCTCGCGGCTCACTGTTCATATTGATTTGTCAGCAATTCCGTTTGAGCAGTCAGAGGGGCTGGGGAAAAAAACGGTGGATAAGGATAAGCCCCAGCTGGGAGCAGCTCATCGGGAATATGTCAAGTGGACCCACCTGGCTAGAAACTCATCTGGGCCCACGCTGCGTATGAGTAACGCGCTCGTCACGGCACGTCATCAACTTTGTTGCTGCCATCGTGCGAATTTCGCATTCCCCTTCCGTCATACATTGCCACATTTTTTTTCCTCTTAGCCACCATGTCCTGGCCTTTTGTTCTTTTGCGTTGCACCACAATGTAGCTGTGGTTAGCAACGAAAGCCGCAAGGCCCAGAAGGGGGAAGTTGCCGAAGCATTCTTTGTTTCTAGGCAATTTCAGTCACTTACCCCGGCCGTTGTTATTGCGACTTTGCCTTTGCCTCTGCGTTGTCGCCGGCGATAAAACTGTTACTGCTACTCGCCCAGCTACTGCCACAAAATACCGATGTCGTTACTGCCGTTCGGTTTGTTGATGCTGCACGGAGCGCAAAATTCGGTTTTAAAGTCTGTGATAAGGTCCTTAATTCTAAGAGTTAGGAGCAGTATTTTTTGAATTACTTCTTGAACAATTTTTTCATATTTTCATAGCTAATGGTAAAGCCTTAAAAATGTTAACACTTATATAGTAAGTTTAATAATAGGACTTATAAAGTAGTACTGATTGTAATGCAATTATTATAATAATTATTAACAGCTATAATATATAAAGTTATTATGCAGCTTAGGAACATAGAAACAAATAATTAGATGAAATACCAGAAATTGTATTTTGTTTTGAAATAATATTTTTTAGGTATAATCTATAAGCAATACAAACCATTGCTTGTAGAATTTAGTTAAGAAAACATTTTAAGATACTTTTCTAAACAGTCTATAAGTCCCTTGTGGTTATTTACAGCAAGTTAATCGCATGTGTTGCATTCTCCTTTCTATTTCCAATTCTGGTATTCGAAATAGATTTTCTTTTTCCAAGTGTCCTACCGTTTCGTGTTCACTGGGAGCTTAACCCGGGCCTCACCTTGTATCGGTGTCGTGTGTGTTGTCTGTCTCCGCTTGCCATAACAGCAAACTTTGCTACAAAACTGCTGCCGTAGCCACAGCCAACACATTCGTGTCCTTGCTAACCAACCCATACAGGACGACACACTCACACACGGGTGCCATGGCAGCTTCACCTTGGGCATATTGATGAGCCCAACACTTTAATTAGAGCGTCAATAAAATGGATAAATGCAGTCCCAGTCCCAGTCCAAAGTCCTGATGTCGACAGCCGCCTCCTCGTTGGCAGAAATTTAATTTGCCATTCACTTACACGCCACTTGGTCCTGCGGCATGTTTGCACCAATTAACCGGGGCTGAATCCTCACTGAAAATTACAATTAATAGTCCCGGCATTTTTCACTCCCTTTGTAGGTGGCTGACATGTACGTGTGTATGCCCTGCAGGTCTGAGCCAAGTCATTGGGCTGGACAGGCGTGCAAATCGCTATAAATTATGGTGTCAACTCAGGCCTAAATTAGTCTCGACACGCAGACAATGGCCAACACCTACCACACATACAATCGGGGCTAAGAAAATAGTATTCATTGATTCTAATATGATATACCAACGTATTTTATCAGTTTATTGGTTTATATATACAGATAAAATAATTTTTATATTTCTAATTATAATTGAAAATTAATTTTTAAGGTTTTCTATTTTACTATTTGCCAGAGATATACCAATCTATTTTATTAGCTTATTGGTTTTTATATACAAATTTTGTAAATGATATATTTCAAAATCTATTTTTATGGTGTATTAGTTTAATGTGGTTATCATTTGGGTGATAAACAATTGCCTTCTATATTTTAAATCAAGAACCTTGATATTATCCTGACCTCTGCTGTAACTTTGTGCAGTGTCCTTCAAGTGAATCGATCTATAATTAAGATAACTCCGATACAGTGCTGTGTAGCTCGTATGTCGGTCTGCCTGGAACGGCTTCATTATGGCCGCTCGCAATGGGCTGGCATCGCACTCTCAATGGAATCCAGATAATGCCGCCTTATTTGTTTATGAAATTGACCTGCGATTATCGCTGCAGCGGAAACTGAAACTCAGACAGGGACAAAGCGAGACTTATTGCGTGAGTGCTGCCTCATGAATAATACATATATTCGATGTGGGCGTGGCAGTCTGGCTGCCTGTCTATCTGCCTGACCGCCCACACTCACACAATAAAAGTTTTCCAACAGCGCAATCGTTTTGTTAACTTGTTCACAAGTGTCGGTGTGTGTGGGCCAACAACTCGAAAGTCTCGGTAAAGTCATTCTTTACTCTCCCAACGATCCCGCATTCTCGGCCTCAAGGATCTGCCATGAAAATCCGTTTACACAATTTAACGCACAAGTTCGACAAAAAAATAAAGTTTTCGCAAATGCATAAAACTTTTGTATTGACATTAAACGCCGACACAAGGCTTTCGAATATGGAAAACGCTGAGGAGCTGTGGTAGCCAAAGGACCAAGGGATAAAAGTGCATATTCACATGTAGTTTAACTCCGCATACTCTGGAAGATAAAACCCGCAGGCTGCGATGATGCTCTCAAATAGGTTTAGTTTGTTGCCAAGTTGTTTAAAGCCAGTAAAAAGATGATCAAATGAGAAATGGAACTACACCAAACGAAAAAGTAGGCAATTTGAAAACAATATCTTTTTTCTTAATGGAAATCATACCTATACAATCTTCTTCATATCCTCGTATTTCTTCACAATTAGTTATGTATTAAGTTTATTATTTTACCATTTTACATACATTTTTAGTCCTAAGTAGCCTTTGAAAATGATTAAGAGGTAATTTTTAAAAGATCAAATGAAAGTCAAAATAAGTCGTTTTATCACATCTCTCTAACAATATATTATTACTTTTAAGACCCAAAATGTTTGAAAGAGTACACTATTTTCTCGTGTATAGCCTGGGGAAAAAATTGCACCCATTTTTATGGCATTGGCATTGGCAGACAAAAGCGTACGAAATTCAATGAGCTGCAAAAAGCATCTAAAGTCGCTGCTGCTGCCAGATTTACGCCAAGAAAAATGTCAGACCGGCAGCTGCGGGCAGCCAACCTGCATTTACCACACTTTCAACCTGTTCAGAGTTTTCTCACCCAAAAAAAAATTATATATATATATATATATTTGGGAAAAACCACCGAAGTTTGGAATCCAACTGGAAGTGGAGTTGACTGCGGTCTGAGCAGGCGGCAGACAAATTGCGCTCGTAAATGCTTTAAATTGTGCACTCCGCCCGTTCCAAATTGAAGTTGAGAAAGAAAAAGTGAAGCCGCGACGAGAACAAAACATGGCAAAACAAAAGTTGGCCAAGGAGCGTGCAAAAAATTGCTGAGCGTGTTAAGAAAAATGTTTCTGTAAGCTGCGAACAAATGCGCGACAATATTTTTCTGTGCGGCCAATGTGGAAATCTTCGCTTAAAGTTCCCGAACACCTTTACCTTCTGAGTGGGTGTGACTGGGCCGAGTGGCTGGAATTTTCCCGCACTTCGCGGCTGCAACCGAAAACGAGAAATGCCAACAGCAACACTTGCCATTTTCCGGTTTCCTTTGGCGGCTTCGCCTGGGTTGATAACCCAAAACCGAGTGCCACTTAAGGCCAGAGCCAAAGGGCTAGCCACAGAGAAAAATGTTCTACAGACCTTTTTGATATCATAATATCGTAGAAAATGCTATGATAACTTAAGTTATTCAAGACAAATTTAGTAACGTCATATTTTTTTGATTTGATACGAGTATGATAAATGATATCTAATGATATTATGACTATATTTAATTTATCGTGAATAACTTAAGTTATTTATAGCACTGAGGACCGATTTCTCAATGTCTGGTTAACTTTTGTCATTGAGTAAATTTACTGCTTCTGAAAAATTTAGATGAATAGTCTATAATAATTGTAAGTTCGTAAATTGAAGATCACTTTTGGATTCGGAATTTTACCATCCAACAAATTTAACTAAATGTTCGCTCTCTCCGATAGATAACAAACCAGAACCTTAACATGACATTGAGAAATCGGTAATTAGTAATTTTGTGATTTGTATAGCTTGTAGTTTTCTTGGCTGCTAAAAATCTTATAGCTACGATTTGAGCTTCAATTGGTGCTTATTTTTAAAGTACATGATCTAGGATCTTTTTTTTCAGTGCTTGCAGTGCACACTTGAGTTCACTGCGGCTGCAACAGTTGCGAGGTGTTAGATGTCAAACCGTTAAGTTAATACAGCTGCCTCGACTTTTCAACTCCCGAACTCCTGAACTCCGCTCGACTTCTTTTGGTGTTGGATTTTTCAATTTACAGCCTCTGGTTTCCTGCCCTAATGACCGGTTTCTCAACTGATATTAAGTGGCATTAGGACACCGCTCCAGTTCGTCGACTTATTTAAGTCTTTTGAGCGCTTTAAGGCCACGACAAGGTCATGAAGGGCTGGCAGTCTGATAAGGGCGGCGCAAATTCAATAAATTCGCTGACGTAAGTCCTAATTGGCCCGGTGAAAAGAAACCAAGCGAAGCACTTAAATTAATTAAAATATCATTTCGGAAGTCGGCGGAAAGTAAACACAGTGAAATCACCGCCTCAAAGAATTCTTCTTTTTCGTCGCTGGCCGGCAAAGTGAAATCGAAATGGCAAACAGAGCTCGAAATTAGATGGTTCTTGGCATTATTGTGAAAATAACATTTTACCCTTGGTTGCTGTTTTCTGATTTTTTGTTGTTGTGCGCCTGCTGAAGGTCGTAAATAATTTATGTAAACTTGAAGGTTTGCAGCAGGAGTGGGCGGAAAATGGCAGTGGGAATTGTCGCAGACTCCTTTACACTTTGATGCTGCTGTGTTATGAATAATAACTTGGACTCGGTCCGCCCGCCGCCTGCTTTTTGTTATTGTGCGTTCGAATTTCACGTCACTCTTGTCCCGTCTCTTTTCTGCATTTGGCAAAGCTTTGAATATTTTACGCAGGCATAAATAATTTAAAACAATGGAACACACGTAAAAAGGGAAAAGGATAATGCAGCAACAGACGGGCAAGGCTTTTTTGCGCAAAAAAAAACTCACACAAACAGGACAAAAGTGAGAGCGGAAGGCAAAAAAATGGGGCAGAAGAACAGGAAGATAAGAATAAAAATTTATATATATATTCCCTTTTTTACCATGGCCCAGAGATGCTGGCCCAAAGACCTGCAGCTCATACTCCCACTGCAAAAATGAAGAAAAAACCCAACACCATGCCCACTTTCGACCCGAGCGCAACACTTGACATATGTGCCGCCCTTTGACCTCTTTCCCCAGCTGCGGGGCGATGGAATTCCTTGTAAATGAGACGGCAAGGCGGCCAAAACATTTGACGAACGACAAAAAATGAAATGTAAATGCTGAAAATGTTGTCTTTGCCACGTATGAGCCCAGTTTTTTTCCCCCTCTAAGCCAGTGACTGATGGCGGCTCAAAGAAATGTCAACACACACAGGGCTCACGCACAGGCAGCCGCCCTTAGACAATTTCACTTTGACTTAACAAATAGAAAATCATTTATTCTGCATGCGCGAACGTGGACGCACAGCCTGGCCGGGATTCGATTTCCCACAGAGAAGAAAAGCACTCGAAAAATTGCAGTAACAAAAGTATTAAAAAGAAAGTAAGGAACGGGAATTTATTTGTAAAAAAAATTGTATCCACAAAAGTATTTAAATGAAAATGAAAAACGTTCATTTATTTATTTTACATTTTTTAACCCGTTTTTTATAACACCCATTTTGATTATTACACATATTTTTCTTTCCTCTTAATCCCAAAAATGGAAACCAGTCAATTATCAGAGAAAAACAGATGCTTAAAAAATGATTTTACATATAGTTCGATGTCTATTTATAACATTTAAACTAAACCTACACAAAACTTATAAATTAAGTGCTCTATCTGAAAATCAAAAGATAAAGAAGTACCTGCATTAAGTATTCATGTTGACTTTATATTATAATAACTAATTTGCATTCTTCGGTTTTCGTTCGGTTAAAGTACAAATTAAGTTTTTAATTTTAATCGAGAATCCCCGTTCTATAAAGTAGGAAGTTTTCTTCCAGTCTAAGTCACAGGCAGATGGTAACTCATCCGAATACCGCCTCCATCGTGATTTTCGTCCCGTGTCGAGCATTTAGATTTATGCGCATTTTGCATATTTCTTTTCCTCCTCATTTCAAAAGCAACAAAAGTGACTTTGCCGCCGCTCCTGATTCAGCAGCTTTTTTCCTTTTTTTTTTTGTGAGGGATGCTGCTCCAATTTTCATTGCGCGACTTTTATGACTTTGCCTGCCGCTGCTTTTGACTTTTATCGAATGCAAATTGTTTTATAATAATGCAATCAAATCTTTGTCAACTCTGTTTATTGATGTGTTTATTTTGTTTTGGTTTTTCCTGATAATGCCGGCAGCTGAATAACATTTAACAAGTGGAATAAATTTCGAGAGGAGCCACTTGAGTGTCGAGGCTAACAGGCTTACGATGTGTACTAATAGGTTTCCCCCGGGACTTATGGGGGATACTCCGAATAATTGTGTTTGTTAAGATAACAGGATTCTTTTTGTTGAACCGCTTTTAGAGGTTAATTGTTGGGAATGAAGTAAAAACGAATTACAATACGTTTATATCCCTGTTTTAATAACTCTAAGGCTATTATTTAATTAAGTATAATTATGTTAGTAGCATTTCCCCTAGGAATTTAGAACGTAAAATGCAGTACATTTATAGTATAGTCAGATATGTCCCTCAGCATGACTTACTGGTTGCCAGCTCTTGGCAAATTCCACACTCATATTACAAATAAATAAAAAATTGAATACTCGAAGCTGGAAAAAAACCCCAATGTAACCCCTTGAAATAACAATCTTGGCAAGAGCTGCACTGGTGACGTGACTAAGCCAAAATAGAGGAGACCACCCAGTGATTCCAAAGCATTTACTGCAGCGTCTCTGCAAATGTTTCCTTACTTGTACTTACACTTCTTTTATTGTTTCCTGATTTCATTCCTTTTTTTCCTGTTTTTTCCTGGCAATGTACTTATATCACGGCAAACGTGCCAAGCAAGCGAACAAGGACAATAACAGAAAATGTGACATTTATAAGGCAGGGCAGGTCACTAGATGGGGTTTTAAACTGGCCCGTTTTAATGAATCGATCATCAGCCTGGTGTGCTGTGAAAATAACTAATTTTATGCATCGCACAGCGGTAACTACAATTATGGAAAAACATCAATGACGATGGCAATAACAACTACAACACCAATAGCCTCCACGACAATAACAACAGCATGAAACAGCAACAACAATAACAATAATTGTATTTACACATAATTGACCATAATCCCCAGCAGCATTCTCGTTATTCAGTCCCTGTCCCCTCGAACGACAGATTTTTATACCCGCTATTTGTACGGATCCAGGGGTATATTGTATTTACGGACATATTATCTAGTCATAGGTATAATAGTAGGAAATCATAAAAATTTAAAAGCAGGATCTCCTTGCTAAAAGATATATACAATTATATTTAGTATTGGTCATTGGTATATAAATTCGTAAAGAATTCTGATAAATTGATGTAATAAAATATATAAATTTTAAAATCTATTTAATGAAAATAAGTGGCTTACATGAAGTTGTACCTTAAAAAGTCAGGTAAGTGAGTTGAAGAAACTGATATTTCATGGAAACCTAAAAAAGATACGATCTTAACTCACCAAAAGCTAAAGCTGTAGTACGGAAATGATTTTCTTACATAAGATTAAAGTATAGAACGGTTTCCTGTTAAACTTTATAGCTAAAAGAACTTTATTTTTAAGAAAGGCATATCATATATATACTTTGAAAAGGTTACATAAATGGTTACGGCAGTTCAAATAGGCAGAACATAATTTTTGTAAGGACATGGAGTGCCGGGTATCCTTTAGTCGAATCACCCCCCCGAGCGTTCCTGCGTGCTTCCTTTCTGGGTTGTTGTTTTCGTTGTTTTGGTTAAGGCCCAACACCAACTTCAACACCCAATTCGGTTGGTTGCCCATGAAAATGGCCGCAGGCGACATTTTATGTTGCTGTTGCTGCTGTTGGTGTTGTGTTGCCAGTGTGCTGTTGGTAATGTTGTTTTCACCGAGCTCTGTTCGCATTGTCCGACTGTAGTTAAATTTAAATGCCAGTGGGCGAGGCGGCAAGGACTTCCACTCGGGGCTGGGCCATAAATTAAATAAAATGAAATGAAATAATTTGGTCACGCACTTTCAACTGTTGACATTTGGCCTTAACGGCTCCGCCCAGAAAGATTGTTATTACGGATAATCCAGGCGCGGGGGCTTTAAGTCGCTACATTGATCCCGTTGGAGTCGGGAAATCAATGTTTTATACGCTGCTCGGTCCATGCAAATTGTTGCAACTCGGTGCCGTTGGCAGTGCTGCATATTTATGGGCCGCCGAATGTCGGCAGCATGCACCCATGCGAAATCCACTTCATGACCGAAAATTAGTTTTTAACCCACAAAATAATCCCGAATGACATAAGGATAGCCGCCGGGGACGGGGAGAAAAGCGCGAAAATAAAAAGCCGGCAACCACAGTAAACATATTACAGTAGCGGACCAGGACCAGGACCCCAGACCCTTAGTCCATAGTCCTTGCTTACCGGAAGTTGTAAAGCTGCCATTTCTCGGCCATGTTGTTGATGTTGCCACTGCCACCGACTTGGCTTTTCCAGCAACGATTCGCGGCCTCGTAATGCGGTCATTGTTATTGCAATTGTTGTTTTTGCCGCTGCCGCTGCCGGGTAGTGGTAGTTGTTGCAGTAGCCGGGTTGTAGTAGCGCATTTGTTGTATTAACTTTTTCCAAGTGGCATGCAGGGCCAGCAGCGGTGGCAGCCCCAACAATACCTCTCGAACGCCACCCCCGACGTGGGCCATAATTTATTAAAGCCTGCACCAGAGTGCTCCAGCGTCGGGCCAGCGCCCCCGGCACACAATTGAAATTTAAGCAGCAGCAGCAGCAGCAGCAGGGTGGCAGAGGGCAGAGGGCAAAGGGCAGCGCTCCAGCAAAGTTGCAGAAAATGCGAAACACTGGAGGAATTCCCCAACCCACCGTTTTCACCACTGCCCCGCCTGCAACGCGCCACCAGGGAAAATGGTAATCGAAATGTTCGCCGCACGAATCAACGCAAACAAGGCATACAGAGGAAAAAACATGTACAAAATATTTCCAAAATCTTTACAAAAATTAAAAAAAAAATGTTTTGTTGATTTATGTTTGCACTGAAATCTGGATTTTCTTTAATTTTTGGGCTTATTGATAGTTTAACCTTATTAAAAAAAATCCTATTTATATAGAAATTTTCTATTGATTTTTCCAGCAGTTATGTTTATATCGCAACTTTACTTAAAATTAAATCAACTTTAGAATGATTAACTTTAAAATAAATTCTTCAGCTAATTGTTAGAAATATTTCCATAAATATAAATAATTGTATTTAGTAATATTTATTATAAATTAACTACTGTTTCTGCTGAATTCCAACCAAAGCCTGGAACTCATACAGAAACACATCAAAAACTCTATAAATTCTGTGACATTATGTAGGTTTTCAATCCAGAGCATTACTGTTAAATATTTTTAATAGCCTAATACATTTTTATCAAATCTTGTATTTATTTCTCTCAAATTACAATGGATTTCAAAAAGAAGTATGACCCATTTAGGAGACGCTTTTCCCCAGTGCAGCGCTGAGCAGCGGTGGGAGTTGGCCTGCAACACTGGCCAGTTTCCAGTCAATGTCTTGCCTCCTCCGCCGCTTTTCCTTTTTTTTCTGGACTCCTTCTGCAGTCAAAGTTTTTGGTCGAAAACTTTTTGGGGTTCGGGGAAATAATTCATGAAACATGGCGAGCGCGAAACGCGAAAAGCGAACATTTTTGTGCCTGTGCCGAATCTGATTGTGACACAAACGAATTGTTCTGGTTGTCGTCGGCGGAGTTTTGGATGTGGAGGAGGTCCTGGTAGGTCCTGGGAGGTCCTGGGAGGTGGGACAAGAACAGGAACAGAACCGCCGGTCGGTCGCATATTTATGTGCCTATTTCGCGTTTTTTCTATGTGCCCGGGAGCATTACTCTTCTTGGCATGCAAATTTATGGTGTGTCCCAAAACAATTGTTATTGTGTTTTCAACTTTTGCTTGATTTGTGTGTTTTAAGTGATTCCAAATGGGTCGCCGGGGATTGAGCGGGGGGTGTCCACCGGGTCTGTTGGCAATTTGCGGCCATGAGGAGGTTCCCGATCCCCAAAACCCCAAAAACCCAACCGCCAATGGCTGATAATTTCTTGGCTGTCATCGGGCCCAGACGCGCGCCGCATATCTCAATGCAATTCTAAGCACCCAATAACCATAAAACACTTTAAAGTCCAGCCAAACTATGGCTATTTCGTCCGCTGGATTCCCCACTGACTTTTGTTTATTTGTATTTCCGCAAACAATTCGACTGGCAGGGCAGTCCTGCAAACTTCTGCGGCCATGCAATTGTTGCCACTGTTCTGGTTCTCTGGCTTTCTGGTTACTTCTCGGTTTTGGCAGTAGGCCACTTCCTGCAGTCGCCGCGGAGTAAGTTCAGCTGCGTCCGCATGCAATTCGTGAATTTTTGAAGGCACTTCTTTTGTTATTCCGGCTCCGGAATCCGCCTCCACCGCCTGCGCCAGCTTTTCCCCACCCGACTTGCAATATGCAAACGGTCATTTCGTTAATGAGCGTGGGGCAGCAGGAGAAGGAGGTTTAGGGGGTACAAAAAAAATAAAATAGGAAAAGTCAGGAGCAGCAGCGAACTACAACTTTTACGGGGCATCCGGCGGATGAAGAGGGTTTTTGAGATAGAAGAGGAGAAGGAGGTGGAGCTGGCGGAAGGACCATGACCGGTAGGCAATGGCTATAAAGCCGACTGCTTAGATAGACAGCAGCCCCTGTGTTCCCAGTCTGCTGGCCGGATGACTTGGTTTATTTTACGTAATGAAATGAAATTGAAATGAATGTTTTATAAACCGCCAGCTCTGTTTTCCCCACTCACCTCCCCCACTAGCAGCGAACATAAAATTATGATAAAAACTAAGAGCTACATATAAACATGATTGCAATGTTTTTTCTTGCACCCATCCAGCCCCCACTTTCGTGTCGGATTTTTCAATACAAATCATTGTAAATGCTTTAAACTGTTCACCATGAATTAACATAATTAAAAGACCCGCATTAATATTTATGAGCAATTTGCAATTACGTGTGTATAAAGACAAATACGAGTGAGCCGAAATATTTGAGGGACTTTACACATTGAATTTGCATACAATTGTGCGACATAAAAATACATATCGAAGTCCTTCGTATAAAAGAATTGCAAGGAGCAGAGTCCGGGGATTTAATTAAATTTGGCTTAATGTTGTCACCGCAGGAGAGTTGCTGCTGCTTGTTGCATGTTGCTGCTGTGGTTGCCGGCTGGAATTCGGTTATTAAACATTCTGTAGATTCTCCTCACGGTTCTCGTAGGCCAAGAATTTATCGAATTCAATTAGTATGGAGAGCACAGTCTCGCCTTGCCCGCTGCGGAGAATTATGAGCCTGAAATTACCCAAAAAGGATATTGGACTTACCTGTTGATCAAGTCTTTGAGGGTTATTTTGAGCGGATCCTTGGGCCTGACCATGTCAAATATCTCATCCTTGAGGTCCTGAAAATTCACGGCTTCCGCTTTCAAAGTTTTAAAGCGCGCTTCAATGCCAGCGTAGAAATATCTCAAGGTTTGGGCTGTCAAATATCCCTGCTGATTTATGTCTAGAATACGGAATATATAGTGCAAGGCTGGAAGAGACTTTAAAGCTAGCCTTTGAAAGTTATTTAGGGGAGTATATTAAAAGACGCTCACTTTTCGATTTTCCATTGCAAAGTGAAAGTCCAGAAAGGTTTTGTAATCCATTTTTCCACTATAAGTACGACACACCTCGAATGCTCGATCCAGAAAAATAGAGGTTAGACCACCAGAACCGTACTTAGACAGCTCCTTCTTGCTCAGCATACCGTCATGATCCGTATCTAAATCGAGATACTTTTCGTACACCCCCAAGATAGCGGGCATTGAAAAACAGTTTGTCGTCTCGGTTTCCTTTGCATCTTTGTAGTTTGGCTTATCACGTAGCGCTAGTAACTGCGATAGCAGTCCTGAGGATGCTATATCTCTAATTCGAATACGTCGCACATGAAGATGGTCCAGGTAGAAGAAAAATTTCTTTACCACCGAGCACACGTAAAATCTTTGGAATGAGGGCTGCATACAATCTCGGATTTGGCCCAACTTGGGTATAATGTCTGTGATATAACTCTCTAGACCGCTTTCATTTAGATATCCTTGCCCAAAGTCATCGTAAGAGGAAAGCCCAATGCGTCCTTGGATGACCGAAACCCTTCGTATTATGTGATTATAAATAGAGACGATATCCAGCAAGCCAGGATAATTAGAGGATAGCATAAGTTCGAAAAAAAGTGCCACTGTCATTAACTTTTGACACTTGGCACTTACTTTCGAAACGACTATCAAATAATCATCCAAGTTGATGAGTTGCCGCTTTGATCTCGTAGTTTCAGTCACATGCTTTTCAAGGGTCCTCAACAGTTCACTCAGATCCTCCGCATTGAGAAGCTCTTCCGCCTGATCCTGAAGAAAATGCGAATGGGCCTCTCGACGTCGCAACTGACGGGCTTTGTCCTCTGGTTTTGGTGGAGGATCAAAGAATTTTGGTATTTGGTTATACGAAGGGTGATCCGTGGCGCTAAGATCCTTATGTTCTGCATTCTTGGCAGAACTATTATCGATAGCCTCGATGGAACCCATTTCCAGCTCCATTTTTTATACGGTGAAGAAAAAAGCTGTTGTTTTTTCAACGCAGCAAAACAAAATAATCAACTTCTGTTTACATATATGACAAAGTTTGACAAGTGAATTTGATAATAATGAAAAAAGTGCAGATATCTTAATTTAAAATATAAAATTAGTACGCATTATCTTAATGCATGGCTTTAGCAACAAAAATATATTTTAAAATTAAAAATAATGAACCATATGAACATGGTGTTTAAAAGTATTGGAAAATAAAATATTATGGCTTAAAGATACCAACAATTTTACAGTGAACTTTGAACCAATAAATGTGTTGTGGCCTCGATTTAATTGGCTCTTATTTCTAATTTCAGGTTCCACCATTAAGGGCGTCGTGGCCATACTGAATTGTATCCTGGCACGTCAGCTATGTTTCGAGGATCCCTCATGTTCGGCCATATTGGAAATAATACCGCGCGTCTGCGGGCCCATACCAGGTAAACAAATAAACCAGCCTGCAAAACATCATGCAAATCAAATCGATACTTTTACCGCGCACTGATGAAATGTTTACACAAAATCTATGGGTTTTTGTGTCAAGTGTTTGCAGAGCTCTCGGTAACTTGCGGCGACCAACGCTGATTATGCGCAAGTTTTGGTCATTTGAGAATTAATTTCCGCTGCCAGTGCGAGTCGGTTGAATATATTATATTTTCCCTTTGTTTTTATTTGCTCGGGGGCTTTTTGTGTGGGGCCGCTTCGACAACTGTGTAATTATTTCAGCAATTTTTGTGTGTTCCGTGAGCAGGCGCGCGTGCCGTAAAACAGTAAATAACAGTGTACACTTTAAGCGCAACAGAAAGCCAGAAGGAGATCGGCCACGAAACGCCAGCGAGCTGCATTTGAATATTCAAATGCCCCAGAGAGTTGCGACGCCCGGCGAGTCGAGTCGATGGCCTGTTCCTGCAATACCCTGTACAACAAAGGAGTAATGGGGAGTGCTGGGGTGCAGTAGGCTACTGTGCGTATAAGTAATGTTTGGAAACACAAAAACTGAAAGGACTTTAAAGCACTTATCCAATGTGATTTTTCACTATTTTATGCAAAGAAATGTTCAATTAGATTTAGATTTTTTGTTAACGATATGATTTTAAAAACCTTTCCAAAATATGAACTTAAAATATTTTTATAAATCTAAAGCTTCGCCTGAAATTTTTATTAAAAAGAGTTGGTATAAAATTAGGAAAGCCTGCTTTTAAAAAGCAAAAAACAAAAAATTTCAAATAATTATAATAGAGAAACCCATTCAATTTTTATAAGGTTTAAAAATAAGAAATATATGCCGTTTAATGAAAGAATATTTAGCCTATTATTCTGCTTATTTTCACTTAAAGTGCCTACAAATCAAGCTGGTGGGCATTTCTTTTTCCAACATTTGACTTTTAATATCCTGTTTGCTTTTCTCCGGCGGAGTGAGTGAATGTGTGCGGTGGGCGCACATGACCTGAAGGTGCAAAATGAAAAAAGAAATGCGTGGCTGGCGGCGTTCTTCTTATCCGGGTACCCACATTCACATTCACATCCCCTACCACCAGTCAACCTGGCCACCTTGCCACTCACTTTATTCACCTGCCACCTATTCATTCTGCCGCTCAAACAATGGCCGGCGACGAACGAATGAGCGCTCCGCAGAAAAAGTTAATTTATAAATTATTCAGTAATTTGTTTTAGACTGTGCTTTAGCCGGTGCCCCACCCACCGCGACGGCAACAACAATGGAAATAAATTTCTTTTGTGCCTCGCTTTGATCCGCCCTCATTCAAAATGTGTATCTAAGCCGGGACTTTTCCGCGAGCACTATCCTTCGACCACTCATTCCCGGCTCTGCTCCCCGTCATGGTCGCGTAGTTTGTGTCCTGTTTCGAGGAGCTCGAAAGCCCGACCCCGAGTATCGTGCGCATAAGTCCGCTCTTATATTTAATTATTAATGTTCATTCAGTCCGGCCAGCGTCTTGTGGCATTTCTCAGCTTTTGCCGAGCTCCTTCGCCCGCCGACCGCCATGCCAAGCCATCATCATCCGGCACCACGTTGGCTTCCATTTAAGTGGCTTTCACCTTTGTGCGGCTGTGGAGAAACACGGCGAAAAAATCGCATTTAAAACGGAGCATTAACGGCTTTAGTTTGCTCGAGGCCAGCTTTCTCTTTTCTTTGGGCACTCGAAAAAAATAATAAACATTGGATGGCAAGGACTGAGTCAATCCGGCAATCAAGTTTCAAAAGATAATGCTTTTTAAAATTTTCTTTAAACTCAATAACTGTCAGTTGGAAAGAATTATTTTTTGTCCAATTTTCCCATATTTATAAGAGGTCAAGAATGTTTAGGTTTTTTTTTTAGTTCGAAAAAATGAAATTCAGATTTTAGTCAAAAATACTAAATTTTTTACCTGTTTTTCAATCGAAGCTTAGGCAAGTGAAGACGTAGAGCTAAAAAACCGACTGTTTTGGGAAGCTTGTTTTCATTGCTAACGATTGCTGTCAATTAAAAAAAAATTATATTTTGACCAATTTTCGCATTTTTTGTATCATCATTTTTTGCGAAAAATGTCAGAAAATAAAAATTTTTAGGTTTGAACCCCAGTGGATTGGAAATTTAACTACGAGCTCAACGAGGTATAACATTCCTTACTCGGACGTTTTGTTGCATTTTGGCAGCCAAAACACTGATTTTTTAGGTCGAAAAATGAAATTCAGATTTTAGTCAAAAATACTACATTTTGTACCTGTTTTTCAATCGAAGTTTAGCCAAATCAAGGCGTAGAGGTAAAAGACCGACTGTTTTGGAAAGCTTGCTTTCTTTGCTAACGATCACTGTCAATTAAAAGAAAATTTATATTTTGACCAATTTTCGCATTTTTTGAGGGGTTGTATCATCTTTTTTTGCAAAAAATGTCAAAAATAAAAAATTTTTAGGCTTAAACGCCAGTAAATTGGATATTTAACTACGAGCTCAACGAGGTATAACATTCCTTACTGGGACGTTTTGTTGCATTTTGGCAGCCAAAACTCAGATTTTTTAGGTCAAAAAGATAATTCAGATTTAAGACACAACAAAAAATTGCAACTCTTAAACCTTATTAAACATCTCGTATTTTTTCTGAGTGCACATGTATTTTATTTTGATTTATTTTCCACTGCGGCTCATTTCCGTTCTCAAATAAGCAGACGAATCGGGAAAAAAAGGCCATGCCCTTTACGGCTGGGGCTTGGACCACTCGACGCAGAGGATCAAGTGGTCGTAGCCATGGCCATTAAGGACTTCAATGGCGGCGGCTGCATCCTGACGGAACTTGAAGTGCACATAGGCGAATCCCTTGCAGAGACCGGTGTTCTTTTCGCGAGCCAGATACATCTTGGTGTGGGGTCCGATTTTCTTCACCAGCTCCTCGAGATCGGCCTCGGTCATGGACTCGGAAAGATTTGATATACGAACCGCCGACGAATCGTCCCGTTCGCGACCCCAGTTTTTGCCAGAGGCCCCGACCCCGCCGTCCTTCATGAAGGGCGGCACATATTTCCCTGTCTTACTGGGATCGTTAATGGCGGCAGCAGCCGCCGCATTGGCCTTGCTCTCCATCAGTGTCTTGCTGTCCATGGAGGTGCCTTTGTAGGGACAATTGACACTCCAGTGTTCGCCATTGCAAATGCGACACTTGGCGATGTTCTTGCCGGCATCCAGTTGGGTTTCATGGGATTGTTCGAAGTCCTTGGAGCCAATGAACTGCATAAAGACCTCCTCGGAGGCCATGGTCGTCTGGGAATTGGGTCCGGGCTTGTCCAAACGGGAGTCCCCGAACTTCACCCAGCTGCGACGACGGGCCACCGCCTTCGGAACGATCTGCTTCTCGATCTTGAAGGTACGCACCACCTTGACCTTCTTGCCATCCTCGTTGAACTTGTACTCTGTCACGTACTTGTAGTCACCCTCGATGTACTCGTTCGAAGGGGGCAGACCATCCACGTAGTCTGCCTCCACCTCATCGGCCCAGGACGTATTGAAGGTTTTCATTTTGGGAGATATGTAGTTTTTATATTCGATATTGATCAAAAGTCAGTGAGATACTGTGCTGTCCTACTTGATTCTCACTTGACTTTAACAGGGAGGCCTGTTTGGATCCAAATCTTAATAATCACCAAATGTTGAAAGAATTTATTTTAATAAAAAGAAAGAATAGTTTTGAATTTATCTTTTTCAAATTTTAAAAAATCTACACAAATTTATGTACCAGTCCAATAATTACCTCTTTAATAAGACTCATATTTGAAAATTTCAAATAAAGATTTATGTTATTTTCAAAACCACGTTTTAAAACCATGTGTTTTTCAAAAATACATGACTGAAATAAACGTTCACTAAAAAAATTTTCAATTCTAAACATATGTGAATATATACTAAATAGTATTAAGTGTGAACTTAATGTTATGTTATGCATTGTATTTTAGTGTGTACTTTCTATGATGTAATTTTATATTAAGCATCGATAAGACAACAGATATCGATTACATTGTGAACTCGATTATCGATACACAACGAATGTACTTAATAATTGATGAAGAAGAAGAGAACACGCTGAACATTAAAA
Organism: Drosophila subpulchrella; assembly: GCF_014743375.2. Taxonomy (NCBI): domain Eukaryota; kingdom Metazoa; phylum Arthropoda; class Insecta; order Diptera; family Drosophilidae; genus Drosophila; species Drosophila subpulchrella. Next base: position 1,924,856 of record NC_050609.1, on the reverse strand, counting down.
GAAGGAATTAAAATCATTAAATTAAAAGGCATCATTTACACAATACAAATTAATACAATTTCCGAGTTCTCTTAATAACTAAAGTCTTTGTTATTAAATGGAGTATGCCACTGTAAAGGAATGCTTATCACCGGCTTAAAAGATAACGAGAGACAAGAAAATCCAGCTATAAATATTTCCTTATCGCGGTCTTTACAGAGAATGAGAGACAATTGCTCTCCCAACTGATTGCTCTCCCAACTACTTGGGTCTGACCTGAACTCAACTCAGCATTTGTGTTATTAGTTTACTTTCACTTCTCTAATCGGTCGGTCGTTCTATTTATTATAAAATGTTGCTCTTAAAGCATCCGAAAACCGGTCAAAGCCTGGAGATCTTTGAGTTTTGGCTCCGTGATCATTGTCGCTGCGGGGAGTGTCTAAATTTGGATACCAATCAGCGGCGTTACGATATTTTGGATCTGCCAGCTGATGTAAAACCGGTAGAGGTTAAATACGAAGGCTTGAAGCTACAAGTGCAGTGTGGGTGGAAAATATATAATTCTATACTTATCATCAGTTAACATCTTTATACAATTTTAGGGAGTGACGACCACCAGTCTAGCTATGACCTGGACTTTATATTCGAGTCCCAGCTGGAACAGTTGAAAAGTCGGCGATCAAATTCCACTATTCTGACGCCCTGGAATCGCAGCATTATCTTGGAAAACGAACGGCACTTGCGATTCTCCTTGCCCCAGCTGATATCCAGTGATGATAAAGTAAAATCCCTGGTTGAATCTCTGGTTCGATATGGCATTGTCTTTATCGATGACGTGGCTCCCACACCAAATATGACCGAGTTGGCCCTGCGAACCGTTTTCCCCCTGATGAAAACCTTCTTTGGTGAAATGTGGACTTTTAGCGATAAGCCCGACCATGCGGATACCGCTTACACGAAACTTTACCTGGGTTCCCATACGGATAATACCTATTTCTGCGATGCAGCTGGACTTCAGGCCCTACATTGCATCGAACACTCGGGTTCGGGTGGTGAAAATTTCTTTGTGGATGGTCTGGATGTGGTGCACGAACTGAAACAAAGATTTCCCGCCGCCTATAATTTGTTGTGTAGAGTTCAAGTTCCTGGGGAGTATATAGAAAAAGGGGAGCATCATCGCCACTCGGCTCCTATTATCCAGGTGGATCCACTGACTCAGGAATTTATTCAACTCAGGCTGAATGTCTACGATCGCGCTGTGTTCGATACTATTCCACAATCCGAGATGACCTATTTCTATGCCAGTCTTCGTCAGCTCTTGAAGATTGTTAGGGCTGAAGAGCAGCAATGGAGTCTGAAGCTAAATCCTGGCAGCATCGTGCTCTTCGACAACTGGAGAGTCCTGCATGGTCGCCATGCTTATACAGGAAGTCGTACTATGTCCGGTTCCTACGTGCAGCGTACAGATTTTCTCAGCAAGGCTCGTGTCCTGGGAATTATCGAATAAAAATTAAAGAATAAACATAATACATTTTCTATGAACGACTATTGTTTATTCCAACTGTTGTTATATTCTCCACAAATCATTTAATCATAAGAACCGAATGTTATACATAAAATACTTTGTATTCTACAGTCTAGACATGATGCCACTACGAGTTTTCCTATAGAAAAATATTCTTCACGCTGTTCCAACATATTTTTCTTCTTCTGAACCGAGTTCTTTTCCAATTCAATTTCGATTGCAAGTGCCAACGCATCATAATAAAAAGTTACGATTACAATTGCTGGCCAGCGTCTAATTTTTGTCATAGGGGAGGTATACGGAGAGCATACAAAAAACCGGCAACAAAAATCATTTGGCATTTGTTTTTATGGCCAGCGTCTCATGTGTGTGTGTGTGGCATAAACAAACGCACTTTGAACTTTTTCATTTAAAAGTGAAATTACTTTTTGTTAGCCGTGCAGGTTAATGGCTGTCGCGTTGCTGTCCTTTAAATGTCCTCCAAATATGGATGTGCCTTAAAGAGAGCGAACGAACAGTGTCTGAATATTTATGATAATTGCATTTCATGCAGGTTTTCCCGCCCGCTTTTCCCGTATTTCAGACATTTCCCTCTCATATGCGACGGCACGACCGGGAAAAGCCTTTAAAAGCAGCTTCGATGCCCCCAGCTGGGCGATAAATATATATTTTTGTTCGCTTTTCCTTCGCCGGAAGTTGCAGCGCAGCAGTCGTGCCTTTGCATGGCATACTTTTCGGCATTCCACTTCCGTTTTAAAACGCTGCACTCACTTTGAGCCACCAGCGACCGGGGCACTTGTCGATGTTTCAATAAAATCAACAAGCACACACACACACACTGCCACACGGACACAAAGGACACACATGTGTGTGACCGGCCAGGAAACAGGACATTCCGGCCGAAAATAGTGCAAACACAAAGCGCCTGCTTAACTCACTCGTAATTAATATGCTCGATAATAATTTATATGCCAGCGACTTGAATGGCCAGCTAAACTTAATAAATGACTCATAAATTTCACCTACAGACGGCCATAAAAAGCCAAAAAATAATAAAAACAATGGCCGGGGCAGGGAAAACAAATGCCAAACTAAAATCAAATAAAGCAGGGCAGAAAAAAGTGGCGGGCAAACACACATAGTCACTCGGGCAACAACAAACAAACAAACAAAGAAATCATTGAACCAATTCAGCGACCAACTCAACAACCGGAAACGCGTTTCGAATAAAAACGAATTGAGGACTTAACAATAACAGTAAAAGGCAAGGGCAATGGCGGCGGCAGTGCAAAAAAAAAATAAGAAAAACAGCAACACAAACGGCAAATGGCGTCGGTTGATGGCGACGAAGCATAAAAACCACTCGCCTTGGCTTTATTTTTTATGACCGCCCAGCATGCAATGACGAAACCAAAGCCAGGTGCCACTGGCCAAGAAGAACCGCTGGCCAGGAGCTGCGGGCCAAGAGCAAGAATCTAGTTAACTGGCCATTAAATGCACTCAGCACACGGGGAAAAAGAACTTGATATTTAGCATATGCCTAAAGTCTTCACATTGAAAATTGGTAATATATTGTATTTCTTCTTTTGTTTTATATGATTAAAACAAGCAGTACCCTTGACGAAATATTCTATTATTTTAGAAGCTAAAACCCTTTGATCCCAACTTCTATATTCTATGCTCATTTTGCATACCTATAAAGTAACAAGGTATAAATGTAAATCTCTTTTACAAACTAAAATTAATTAATTTCAATGTGAAAGTATTACAAGATATTTATTTTGAAATAAATTCTGTTGGCTTTCTTGTTTAATACAGAGTAATCAATTTTCCTTTAATGAAGTTGTATTGTTTAAAATTAGTGGACAGCTTTTTTAACATAATTAGTAGGAGGATTACCAAAAAAAAGCGTTATTTCATATTTCTTTCTGATTTGTTTGTGAGACCAGCTCTAATTGACACAAAAACCCCTCCCAAAAATATAAACATTTCTCTTTTAATAACCCTACAACTTATCAATCGTTTGGAATTTATTGGAAATGTTGTCAAACCAACGATTTTCATGTTTGTATGCTTTCAAAGCAGCCTTTTCCATTTCCTTGTGTAAGAACATAAGTACTCTGCGTTTCGCCCCTGATCCACAACCAACGGGTTTTAATTGACACCACGAAGGAACCCCAAAAAATCCCCAAATCCAAAGACCGCCAAGGATATTCGGAAAAAATAAAACCGTGCGGACCCCAGGGGCATAAAAATGATGGATGCCTGTGAAAAATGTCACTTGTTGCGCAGTAGATGCGAATGTTCCGATGTGTGTTGGCCAACATCCAGATTACCCCCCCCCCCATTCGGAAGCAACTTTATGTTCAACTAGCAAATAATCATGTCCGGTCTGCATGGGACAAGGGCGTTATTGGATAGGTCGTAGGGCAATCACAGGGGTTACCGAAAGGGGGGTGTTCAGTTCGGTTCGGTTCGGTTCGGGTCAGTTGAGTGACGTGAACCACATGGTTCCCACACCCACCACTGCCACTCGCTTCCCATTATCCCGGACTCCATGGACGCCCATTGTCCGGCAGTTTGCTTGTTTTGCTTTTTGGCGATTTTACGGCTTATGACGAGCCAAACGAGTCCCTGTCCCTCCACGTGTATTTGTGTGCGTCTCCGGCTCTGCTGGCCTGTGTTTGTGAAGTGTCGGCGTAGCCGGGTTTATTAGTAGGGCTTATGTTTTATGGCCAAAAGGACAATGGATGGCCAACAGATGTTTGCCCTTTGTTTGTCGTAGTAGTAGTTGTCATATGCTCGAATAAGCTGTCACACACCCACCACGTATGGTCTATGTGTAACATAATTTATTATGTTATAAAATATTATCCGGGCCACGTTCCCAGCGCTTCGCAACGCTTCATTGGCCGCTTAAATCGACCGTTTTGTTTGGAGACTCAATTATTCATACAGTAGTTGTTATAACCCCCCCTTCTTTGGTTCTTATTATGACATGTGTCTGGTTTGTAGTTGTCTGGCTGCCATTTATAACAACTGTCATGGCCCACACCTGCACTGGGAAAAAAGGATTGAATTGTTATGAAATTCCTCAAGATATTACATTTTCTACAGCAGTTGACTTTCCCATAATGCAAACTTATTACCATTTAATTTCAATAAACATTGAACATTTTTAAAAGAGTAATAAAAAAAAAAGCTTTCTATTTAAAAATTTAAACGGGAAATCAAAACAACGATGGGAATTCTTGGAACAAAATGTGAGAAACCAGAACTTAAAATTTTTTGGGACATGTTTTTTACTTTTTCCTATTTTAGTTGGTATATTTTCCCCTTGTGTACCCATTCATACAGTTGGTAATCGATGTGCTGCTCCCAAAATGAACCAGCACGACATTAAATGTCAAAGCTTAAGCACTGCTGCCATTTATAGATCATTAAGCATATCCGCCCAATCCCCCAAATGGATCCAACTGTCACTCACTTGCCACAACATGTTGTACTCAATACCGCCGGCCTCCTCCTATTTGCAGTGTCCTGCAGCACGGTGACGGTGACCAAGTGCCAGGCGGCCCTTCGCACCCTGCAGGCCTTCCAGTTCTTCCGGCCCACCTGCCTGTGCAAGGAGCCCGGAATGGATCCCGACTGCAATCACTTTCGGGACTTTCTCTTCGATCATCCGTGCGGATTTGTGTTAAAGAAAGGTGAGTCCTTACAGGACTTTCTTAAAAAGTATCGCCTTTCTAACTGATTTTGTATTTATATCCCTAGCCGAGAAGGATCCTTATCCCATTGATGCACTACCAACTTGCAACCATGCGCTTTCCGTCTGCCAACAGGAACGCAAATGCCTGAAGCTCTTCGAGGACTTTAAAACGCATTGCAAAGTGCGCGACAACAAGTGCAAAATGGAAAACAGGTGAGTTAACAGCCAAGAAATTGTCAGAAGTTTTATTTTCTATTACCTGAAAGGACTTTATTATTTAAAATTGTATTCAGTAGGAGAAGTAAGTTTTCTGGGATTGCAAATTAAATTAAAATCATTAATTACCTTAAACATAGTAAGGATTCAAGAAAGGATTTAATTGCACCAAAATGTATTCATTTCCAACCCAATAATTTAGTCCTTTTCAAAGAACCCGATGCTTAAAAATTGATATGACACGCATTATGGACTTAATTACCCCTGCGTTTTTGCCTTACTAACCAGATTCAAAAATCCATATCGATAAAAAATTCATATCAACATTGTCAGGCTTTTTTAGACCACAGAACGAGCGGAGATAATTAGTTAGTGACCCAATTCCAGATGATTGCGTAAAAAAACAAGAACAAAAAGGCTTTAAAACCGAACTTTCATTACTCTGAAAGACAATACCGTCAGTTAATAGCTCAATTTTGTTGCGTTTCGATTAAAGTATGAAGTAAATTATGAAAATGGAAAATCGAAGTCCAATACCAAGAGCCAATTCCGATAATGAAAATTAAATTAAAGCGTGTTTGACTTAATAAGAAAATTGATTTGCTCCATGCCGCAGCGTGGTCGTGCCGCTTAATGGTTAACGGCAAATGCAAATTGCATTGGCAGTTGGCAAAAGGCATGGAGTGGTTTGGTCTGGAGTGTGCCCACCTGTCCCACTATCCGGGGTTAAAATGAGGGGAAGGGGGTGGTTGCCACCCCACCAGCCGCCTTGCAACATTCAATTTCGATATTCGATTTTATTGGCAAAAAACACAACGCATACAGCAGACAGCAGCGTAAACAGTAGTCAAGTTGAGCGAACAGAAGGCGAAATGAAACTTCCTGCTTGCCGGCATCTTGCTGCTTCCTTTAGCCATCACATATCCTTACTGACGCGATTTCCTCCCTGCCAGGACTCGTCTGGCTCATTGCCTCAATGGCTCGATGGCTCCATGGCTCGATGGCTCCTTGCCTCGATACACTCGAATACAAACGTTCTGAATGTTTTAATAACTCGAAATGACTTTTTGCGGCGGCAGTTGGGAGTTGGGCGCTGGGAGTTGACTTCAGTGCAGACTTTCCAACTTGGTCTTAAAGTTCTCCACCGCCACTTCCACTACAACACAACCCACTTTATCCCTCCAACCCAGCCTAAAACTTTCCGCACGCATGCCAGGCATTCTGGCTGCGGGTATTTGGTTCGGGTTGAGATCCACCTTTGCGATAAAATATTAATTGCAGCACCGTGTGGATACACTGGAAATACTTGGGTCTTAATTTCATAAATTTAAAAAATTCTTAAAAACTAGTTTTCCTCAAAAATCTAAAAGAAAGGTCTAATATATTAATGATCCTAAGCTTATTTTCAAATGTAAGCATTTCCTAAATATTTATATTTTGTATTGTACAGGTAATATCTATCTTGCTTACATTTTTAACGATCCATGAAATAGTTCGTTTTTAATTAATTCAATAATTACATTTTTTAGTTCTTTAACCTTTTTCAAATACAAGAAATCAAATTTCTCAAGGTGCACATGCATTTTTGATGTAATTGGCAATTTTAAACTTTGCATGCCCCGAACGGAAGTCGCTGGCGATGCGGCTTCGGTTGCGGCGGTTGGGGACTCGAAATGAATTCAATTAGCTGGGATTTGGCAGCCCAAGAAGAAACTTAGACCTTGAAAGAGAATGAGTATCTGAGTATAACCCTGGCTATCATCGCTTTCGTTGCAGGGACGCCTGTCACGATTCCTGGACCAACCTGCGGCTGTCGCCCATGTTCGGATGCATCTGCCCGAACAACCATATGAAAAAGCGCTGTGATCGTATCTTTAATATTGTTAATCACAATCCGTGTGTGGGTAAGTTTCGACTGGCGTTGCTCAACTGTTGACCGTGACTGCAAAAACAACTATAATAACAACAGCCAATAACAATAACTACAACAAGCAACAACACAAACAGCTGAGAGTAAAAAAGACAAGAAGCAATTGCTTTTAAGATCGTGGATAAACTATATAGTTTTTGTTTTCATTGTCCTCTGTTCTTATGTGTCTCTCTTTCTCTGTCAACCTCTGGTATCCAAGTTCTTGTGTTACTTCTTATGCGTACGGTAAATGATGATCACCTTTACCTGCCTAAATCAAAACCGATTTGATGCGTTCTTAACTGATTTTTGATTTTATTTTCCGTTTCCGTTTCCGTTTCTGTTTCCATTTCCGTTTCCTTTGGTTATTGTAATTTTGTGAAACGCTCAAAAACCGAAACTAGCCTAACCATTTAAGTAACCTAAACAAAACCAGAAACTAAACTATCGCACGCTTCTGCATCAAAAACCAACTAGAGAAAAACCCAAAATGAAACCCATGTTCTGCGATCAGTAAACAGTAATCAATATGCCTATATCCAATATATATCATACTGTACGAACATTAGCTATGCTCAGTAAACCTAAATATCACGTATACGAATGTATATCAATGTAAACCAAAGCTGCCGTGCTATCTCTCTCTATCTCTCTCTCTACCTATACCTATCTCTCTCTCTCTCGCTCTCTATCTGTCACTTAACCAAAGTTTGTTGTAGCTGTAAGCTATCCTGGCCATAACTACATACAGTCACTCGCTAAAGTTAACCGCCACCCAGCGAACTGAGTCTGTGCTTTAGATTGATTGCACCCAAAAGAACACCACTTCTAGAACTAACTCTCTCTAACCCATAGTTATAAGTCGAACGCTAGATCAAGCTATACTAACCAACACACTCTCTGTCCTGTCATTTCGCTATTTAATGTGCAGGAGTAGGGCTAGAATAATAAACTCGGTCGGATAAAAGCTTTGATTTTCCCCACTACGCCAGACCACGAAAACAAGTCTTTAAAGCATAATTTCATTTTCCACTTCACCCGACCACCTGCACTAATGGATTAACAGCACCCCAGAGCAGAATGATCCCATTCTCTCGTTTCGCTGAATTTTATTATACAAGTACACACTAATTGCACTAATTAAATACCCGCGCACACCCACTCACACACACCTCTACAAACTTGGTTTAATAGCAACAATTTGCACCGCACCGGCACTAAATGTTTTTCTCTATTCTTCCGCACGCATGCCCCCTTTGGTATTACCAAACATCCCCAAATACCCCTCCCCGTTCCCACTTTCAGATAGACTAATATTTTTCCCCAACGGTCTGCCCAAATTGAAGCAACAGAGACCAAAGGCAAAGCCGCGGCCCAAACCGAAACCCAAAGCGAAACCGAAACCCAAGCCGAGGCAAAAGCACCATGGCATCAATGGCACGGAGCTCATGACCAACAATATCGAGTACCATGATGAGCCCAACGGACTGAACGATCCGGAGGACGAGGCCAATGAGACGGAGGACGAGGATCCCGATGGGGATGGTAATGGTACTGGGGATAATGATGATGATGATGATGATGACGACGAGGAGGAGGACGACGATTATGATGACCGCATACGAGCCGAGATTTATTCGAATTACCCGCACTACCTCCATCCGCCGTCGTGGGGTATTAACAATCCCCTGGTCCTCGCCTCGCACAGTCCGCACACTCTGGACGACGACGACGACGTGGTGGTGGAGGTGGTGACCAACAGGAAGCCACCGTCGTCCAACCACCACCACAACGATGAGCTGGAGCACGACGTGGTCGTGGTGGTGGATGCCGGACCCCACTCCCACTCGCATCCGCATCAGCACACCTACTATAGCCACGGCGATCAGAGCTCCACGACAGGATCTGGACCACCGGGCCCGGCACCCACGATTCCCAGCCCACCTAAGTATGCGGCTGGCCCAAGTTGCAAAAGTTCTCTACCCCCCCCTCGATTCTGACTTAAGTTGGCATCTTCGACTGGCAAACTTTCAGATTTTTTTTGCAGTTCCAGAAAGTTTAGAGCCCGCACACACATATGTGTGTGATTGCTGAAAAGACCGTCCGCCCCCTTTCATTAACTCCGGTCTTAACCACCGAGGAGCTGAAAACTTTATGCAAAAAGCTTTTAAAATAATTGACTCACTTGGGTATGCCACAATTTCCGGTTAAAAAGCCAACTAATGAATAAGTCCAGCTGGCAGCAAACTACGAACCACTCGTACTAATCGGCTCCCAGGGCACTTGTCGAGCATTTATATAATCTGATTTTAATGCATTGCATCTTCGTAAATGTAGCAGTCGAGGTCCTAGGCCTGGTCTATACCTGGAGACAGAATTAATTTATAATGCCAGTCAGTGCAAGGAGTGCAGACATCCCATGGATTGGGGGGTCTATAACCTTCGGCTCCTCAGCTTGGTAATTGGCCATTGTATTCGTAATGCCCTAAACCGATTAGTGCCCACCTTAAGTCAGTTTCTTTCCGTAACAAACGAGATTTATGTAATTTGCTAAATCTACTTATGCATTTGGTTGTTTAGTTTGCGCCCCACAAAAACACCCCCACTTTAACCCCAAACCCTCCCCCCACTGAGCACTCTGTTTTGTAATTTGCACTTAATTATCTGTACAACTCTGCAATTTATTCAGCACTGGCACCAAAATGCACAAAACAGCACCACTCGGCGATTTAGTTGCCGGCAGCGATATAACCCACCGCACCTACACAGGACCCTCGATGGAGGAACGAGGTGAGTTCACTAATTGCACTTAGCCAGGCTGGCCTGTAATTTAATCCGCACGCCCCTGGCCATTTGAAATAAATATGGCAACGATTGCTGCTAAATTATGAGAGCTATTTATATATTAGTTGGGGTATTTACGGGCCAGGGAAATGATAATCTCAATTTGACCGACTATTAGCAGAGCAAAATCGATTTGTAAGCCCATTTGGTGTGTTCTTTTATCTTTTTCCTATTTATTACAGTATATAGAACTAGGTTTAACTAGCAGATTAGTAAGACAAAGATAATTGTTGGAAGGAATATATTTTATACAGAGAATCAATTCGATTTTAGTGTGTACTTATTTAATCTAATACTTCTATACTAAGTTATTAGGGGAAAACGTATTCTTGAAAAAGTATGCTTAGCTTGGTTTTTTTGAACAAAGTCTAAAAAATATTAGGGGAAATCAAGGGTAACATTGTATTTATAATTAATTCAGGAAAAGTTATTTTCCTTCGCATTATTAATTTATTTTGAATAGCTTCCGTTTTATTCCTTGTTTGCATGTGAAGAAAGGGTAATAATTGCTTTGGCTTGGCCGAATGTTCTGAAATCCTTTCTCACTGGGTCACATTTAATTCAAATTAAATATTTATGCACTGCGAATGAGAAATGAAGCCAAGGGTCAGGTCGTAAATTAGACAATTGGCGTGTAAGTAAGTATTCCGCAAGGAGCAAGATGAATTTAAGCGCACCGAGAAGCACTCGAATGTCCCACTCTCTCCCCCTCTCTTTCTGGCACAAATTGCACCACTATCGCCATCTCCCTCTCACACATCTCACCCTCTCGCTCTCACACTCTGTTCAAAAGCTTATTAGGCAAACAAAGCTGGCAAACTCGAGCGTTCTGGCCAGGCCAACAGGCGTCCTTTGTTGTTTGCAGCTCGCTCCATGGCATTAGCTATCTGCAGGGGCAATCAGTTGCAGTTCCATGAATGCACAGATACTCCATACACACAGACACACACACTCGCAGCGCACACTCACACAGCCCCACGAATATCCTGATGCAATGCACACAAGTGCCATAAATAAGCATTTCGGCCCCTTTACGCGTCATCAAAAGGCAAAAACCAAGAACTGTAACCCTGCACTCCACTGTGGCTTTTGGTTTATTGGTATTCTATTCTAATTAATATACACACTACACTGAGAAAAGGATATTCAAGAAGCAGAGTCAAATTATTATTATAATTATTTTTCTGGATTCGACATAGGTAATAAAGGAACTGTAATTATGAAGAAGGTGCGATTAGAAAGCAAAGTTATCAGAACCGGTCTCTGAAACTAAAAATTGATCAAAAATCAATATAATTTCAAGTTCAAACCCTTTTTGTTCTTGATTTCAAGAACGTTTCTTCTCGAATATATAAGGAAACAAGTCCAAAAAAGTTTCTATCATAAACAAAAATATTTAAAATGTTTTTTCTACATAATATTGCAATGTTTTACCTGTTTTTTGAGTCCATACAAGGCAAACATTACTAATACAATTAAGATTTTGCCTCTTGAATTCTTTTTCTCCGTCCAGTTTTGTTAAGTTTTCCCCCATCGTTTGCTGCTTACTTACAGACTCGGTAATTTCACCCAATACACTAAAACAGACTGCCTGCAATTGTTAATGGCCTAATCAATGCATCCTCTCTTGTTTGGTCCTTTGATTGTCCGTTGCGCATCCGGTTTTTATTTATTGCCACAGATTTCACTTGCCATTTGACGACGGCCGTCCATCATCATCGATGGTGTTTTGTTTCCAACTCGCTGCACTCGGCAATCTGCTCCACAAAGTTATAAATTCCCCAGCCTGCATGCTGCATTGTGCACTTCTGCATACAGCTTTGTCTATTGTTGCAGCTGCCGAGCTATGGGATTGCTGTAAATATTAGCAAACTATTTATGCACGTCAAGCGCACACGCACACACTCCGATTTTCCGATTTGCATACATTTTCACCGACACTTGCCTTATTTACGTTTATGGCGACCAGTAAATTAACAACACAAGCAGCCACAACAATAAGCCCGAATATGGCGGAGTTATCTGATTTTTGGGCGAATTTTGGGCCCAATGCAGCGAGAGATATGCATTAATATCGAAGCTAAAGGCAGTCAAGTTTTGGTGACGCTTTTTATTTGAGCTGCTTTATTTAAATTGAATTGTTATTGTTGCTGATTGGATTCTCAAATGCAAAGCATAAACATTGTCAATGGCCTCGAGGGCTTTAAATTTTCCAGAATGACAGCAACAATGTCACTGTGTAGTTAGTATATTTGCATAGAGCAACAAAGGCAGATGAAAATAAATAAACAATGTAGAGATTTATGACTTAGCTGTCATCGTTTTTGTTACCTTATAAACCAGTGAACGGTTCCGTGAACGGTTAGTTACTTTGTTTAGCCAAAAATTATTTTTAGTATTTCCATATAGACACTATATTATGTGGTAAAATAATTGTTAGAAATTTTAATATCAATCTACTTTTAAAATCTGATCCTTAACATCCTAAAATGTCCTTCTGATCTAAAGTTAATTTTGATCCTAACTTCCTAACCAGAATCATTTTATTAATTTAACAACAGTAAACAAATAAATAGTTAAAGTTCCTACACACTCCCTAGATAATGGGTATCACATCCATAAAAATTAAGCTGAGCGTTCAATTTGAAAATTTAATTAAGCACAACTAAAAAGCAAATAAAGCGATTTGTCAGCTTTGCGCCAACAACAAAACGAAGCAAACACGCTTGCCAAGCAACCCTGCACACCACCCACCACCCACAACTAAGCATCCAGAACCACCCTGCACCGCCCAGCGCACCACCACCCACATAGCTATATATATCTATGGGATACATTCTATATATGTACGATGTTTGCGTGCAATAAATATTTTCATAATATTGTACAATCCACTTAGAAGTAGCAGAGGGCGATGTTGATGCCACAAACCATTCTGCTGCCGCCATTCCAAGCACCTATGTATGCCCCAGTGTTAGTGTGCGCTTGCATGTGAGTGTGTGTTGGTGTGCGTATCTGTGTGTGATGCAGCTGCTCACGGCTTTCCCAATTAGGGCATGAAAACCACGGCTATTTGATATGGCAGTCGTAGACCGTAGTCGGCAAACATATTCGCGTTTCTAGCATTACACGCATTTGGCCAGAATGTAATTTTCAAATTATTGCACATTCCCCCAAATTTATTTCCGTTGTTTATGAGTTTGTTTAAATTTCGCGCACAGTATCTTTATCTGTAACTGTATGCGTATATCTGTATCCTGTACATTGGGATGTTTACATTCAACTTTATAGGAACTTTGCGCTTTGGTTTAATGTTAAATGGCATGCAATGACCCCGCAGTGCAGCGGATGCTGAAACGTTTTGTATGGCAGCCAACGCGGCGTATACGCAACAATTAGATGACACAGATCCACAGATCCACTCAACGACAGGAGGAGCTTACAAGCGCGATAACAGTTAACAAACGGAGCTAATCCCATTCAGGCCACCCTCCCAAGACATCCATTCCACCGTTCTGTTCTGTTCTGTTTGTTGTGCAAATATTTGCGATGGCAGTGGGAGCGACAAACATAAGTACGTCGCACGTATCCTGGCAAATCCTTGGCCATTTAGCGCCAGCAGTGGACCCTCCAACAGACATTCCTGGGCGGAGGTGGGCGTGGCCTCGGGATTGGCATCCTTTTGAGCTTTGCCAGACGCCGCAAATGAAGCGCACTTCGGCGTGCTCTCGGCGAGATAAGCCAAAATGCCACTGACACAAAAAAAGTTACCAAATACGACTCTTTATGTATAGGTTTATATTTAGGAAATCTCAAGGGATAAAGGATAATACAGGCATTATATTTTATTAGGGCAATCATTTAAAGAATGTATAATCGTAGAGCTAAGGAAGTTCACGAGATCTTAGCTGCCTTACATCTGAAAGCTGTATTTTTTTCTTTTTTTTCAGGATTTACAGAATTTTATTTATAGATTGCATAAAAAAAAAAGCTTACTAAGAATTAATAAATATTCCAATGAGTGCGGAAATTCATAAATTGCAATTATTTTTTTATCTACAGGGACCATTTGTTAAAATTGGAAGGGGTCGACTAGTAGGGCCTAGGCGAAGTAAGATCACAGACTTACAATAAGTATTATAAGTATTAGTTTTCTCAAAAAACTTTTCCTGTATAGCTTGATTTTGGTAACTAAATTCGCTGTAACATGAAATTTTTTGTAATTTCCCAAGAAAATAATATATTTTCCCAAGTGTCGGAGTTGATAGCGAAGCTACTTCTGCGGTTGCAAACCGTTTTGAGCCCGACCCGTTTGCCATTTGGCCGCTCTATCAGCGCATGACATTTGACAGACAGTCAGGCATTCCGACAGACAGACAGTCAGAGACACAGGGCCAGGCGCTTCTGTTTGTCTTCTGTTTATGTTTTGCCATTGGTATTGATAGCGAATGGCAATCGGAGCGTGGCGAGACGCAAGACCTGCAATGGAAATCGATTGGGGGGCTAAAAACAATTCGGAAAGCGATTCTGTTTCTCTTACATTTACAATGCAAAACGTTTCACTCGTCTGCCCTGCCCTGCACTAATTTTGAACGATAATTGTTGGCACCGTATTTTCTCACACTCTCCTCTGTACGTTTGTTCAAGATTTTCCGTCTCTTTTCGTTGACACTATCTGTATCAGTTTTCTTCTCCGAATGGAAATTCTTTCGTTTCGGCATTCGAAACAATAACATTTTCTTTTCAAGCGTTTTTTTTCCTCTTGTTTTTACATATACGTACAATAAAAATAGTATACTAATAGCAATAAAATTGATTGTAAGAAAGCCAAATGCTACAACAAAATGTATACAGAAATTTATGCGATTCTGATTGGATAACTCAAATGCTGCGTAGCTGCAAGCTGCAAGCTGCAAGCTGCAACTACAGTCACCTACAGTAACTCCAACTACAACAACAACAAATCAAACAACTATATAGATGGCACTGAACAACAAGAACAACAACCAACTACCAACCACAACTACAACCATTCTACCCTCTTTCTTCTTGCTAACCTCAAATTGCAGTAAGAATATTGGGCATGGACGAGAAACTGCATCAGAGAATCTTCAATGATAATTTGGCCCTAATTGATACGCCACTAATAGTGATGGGTTCCGGTTCCGGCACGGTCACCACATCCGGATCCGGTTCCGCTTCCGGTTCCGGTTACGGCCTGGCCATGGGCATGGGCATAGGCCTGTCCGGCAGCTTTAACTATCCGGGCTCGATGCACGGCGTGCCCAGCTATCCGTTCAATATAAGCGGCTTCCATCAGCGGCACATGGCAGCGGCGGCTGTCGATAATGAACCATTCGATATCATTGATACGGGCTTGGGCTACGGCGGAAACGGAAATGCCGGTGTTTACTACCAAAGTATGTGTACACGTATTAGCATGAACGTAATCCATAAATAACAAATTCCACGACCAACTAACTGCAAAACCAACCAAGCAAAAAATTTCAAAATAAATATATATATACGAATACCATATATATATATATATATGTATAATAAATACGCAGCCGTACACACAGCCAACCAAATCCAGATATGTGTGTGCAAACTCGTAGAACTAATTAACAGGCAAAAAGTTCGTTGTTTCATTTTGTTCGTTCGTTCACCATTTTAGATAGATTTTTGTGAATTTATTTATGATTTCCGTTCTGTGTCGTCCCCCTGTAACCAAAAACACCCCCGAGTTGCAGGTAAATTTTTGATAAAACCATCGAGTTCATTCCAATTTTTGCTTATGTGTTGAAGGTGAATACATACTATATATAAATATACAAATTGGCGCGATCCGTGCGCCTCTTGGCTTTGTGCATAATTTTTGGCAATTGCTCAACAAAAAACCAATGAAACCTAAGTTACTACAAACAGTTTATACTTTACAATTTCTATACAAATATTAATATTTACATATCTCGAACTCTTTCAATTGCTTTTGTGTTCAATTCTTTTTACGTAGCTTGCCATTTGTTTTGAGAGTTTTTTGAAATTTTCCTACAAGAAATGTACCAAAAACAATATTAAAACAATCAATTTGCTTCCAATGCGTTAAAAATCAATTCTTTTCTATGAATTTTGTTTGTCATTTTGTTTATCTAACTAAAAAATCTAGAAAAACTCAAATGAAATTTGCAAACTGTATACAAGTTGTGAATATTTTCGATACTAACTCTTTCGTATGTTAAGTGAGCAAAATGAAAACCCTAAACAAAACCAAAACCTAAACAAAATTCATTTAATTTTTTCCTAAAAATATATATTTAAACTTTAACCAAACAAAAAGGAAATCCAATCAAATTTTGTTTAACTCAATTCCAGCACACTTTTTCAAATTTTTTCCAACGCACCCAGTTTTTGAATCCAAAACAATTACAGTTAATACACTCAAACATACCAAATAATGCGTTTCGATCCAATTTTTTGAGATCCAAGCCATCATTCAGACCCCGTCAAGTGCAAACCTAAGTGTCATACATCCAACATTCAAGTTCACAAGACATCGAGCTCATTGTTTCATACAACAAAGCCACTGAAACATCAAAAACTTCCCTCGCCAGGACTTTTGTTCCAAATAATTCTAAAAAACAAACTGAGGTTGAATTCGCTAAAAGCAGTCGCGAAATTCCCCCCTCAAAGAGAAAACATACAAATTGATTTTGTTAAGACATTTTCGTTCGCTTTTCCTCCGCCGCTCGACTTTCTGTTTGGCTTATTCAATTTTCCGTTTGAAATCTAATTATTTGCGTTTACATTCGTACCTTTTTTTTATTATTGAAAGCATAAATTCATTTTATTTCTGCTGAGTCTGCAGCAAAGCGTTTGTGTTTTCCTTTCAAAGACCACACTCACACACACCCAGAGTACTGAAAACCAATAAAGTATGCCAAAGAAACACATTCTCACAGTCGTCAGAACATTAGCATAGAATCATGAGTCCCCAGACGGGAACCCCGAGAAAGCCTGATAAATAAATCATACCCCCCATTTAAATACACAGCCTCCAAGGAGTACAGTCTTACGCTAGAATATCGTTGCCGATCCCCCAAACACAGAATATTTTTATCAGTAGGTTTGGTAGTTTTTAAAGTCGAAACCAATAAATAACATGTTAAACTTATTCTTCTCATAAAAAAAAAATATATATATACCTCATATATAGAACTTAGTTGTGTTTTGCCAGCCCTGCAGACCCTGCGACCACGCCCCTAAAATGTTGAAAGTATTATCCCCGAACTCCCCAATTGATTCTCACAATCTCTTCGGCTCCCCCGGATTCCAGTAATAGGCAATAAACAAATTTGTGGAATATTGCATTTAATTTATGTTATTTATGTGCATTTTTGTTATTTTGATTCAATAATTTCGATAATTTTTTGTGCTGGCTCGAGGGGCTGGGGTGCGGGATGTGGGTTCTGGATTGTGGGGGCATTTGAACGTTTTGTGATTACCAATTGAAACTGAAGAGCGAACAAAAAGTTGGTTAATTAAAATGCAATCGATAACTGCTGCCGCCGCCCGAACCAACCAGCGGCCGTGATTGATATTCCGATTGAAAGTCGGTTATGGAAATGGTATAGTAATTGAGTTATGATTAGGCCCATGGGCTCTGGCTCTCAATAATCGCAACCACTTTTCTGGCCTTCAGTTAGGCATCGTGCACAGCCTCATGTGTAAATCACACCTGAATCCCATAAATAAATAAGCCAATTGAGAGTGAATTGGCAAATAAAAGGCTAAAAACGGATATAAATAATCAAATTAATTAAGACCATGCGTGCTGCCAATGGATTCAGCATTTTAATTAGTTCTAAATACCATACACTCCCTCTCGATTGGCGTAATCAGCGATTTTACAATTTATTCCAACAAAAAGCCGGATGATTGAGCCTAAACCAAACCCAATTGGATTAAACCAGGCTAATGCAGTTCACCAAGTTGGTTGGCGACAGGCGGTGCAGGTTTTTCGGGTGTGCAATGGCGACTGCGATTGCCGGTAGAAAGCGAGTGCCAAATCCGTATCCGAATCGAATATGCTGGAAAAGGGTTGCGCAAATCGAAAACTAATGAACTATTTCAAACATTTTCTCTACGCATCTCCGCTGCGGTCACCATTTCCACCTAACGACAAATCCCCACTCGATCGTCTCCCCGGGGCAACATTTGCTCGATGCAAATGCAAATGCAAATGCGACTGACACACTTGGGCACGTTTGGCCGGTTGCAGGTGGTCAGGATGTCGAAGTTGACCTCTCAACGGAAATAATCAAGCAACACTTTCAGGTGAGTGCAAAGAAAAGCCCCCAAAACGAGGCATGGAAAATGCAAAGTGCAGCTCACACAATTTGTAGCGTTTATTACGATGCACAGTGAAAAGTTTTACTTATTTCTTATTATTCAGAGAAGTTAAGAGAACTATCCTAGGTATCCAAACCATCTTGTCCAAAAGATTTCCGTAAATGGTGTAAAACCTCAAATTTTACTTAAGAAATTGCATATTTTCGGAAAATTCTGTGTTGTATTTTAATATTTTAAGTATACACAGCATTCTAAAAAATATCTAAAAAATATTAAAATAAAATATCTACAAAATATTAAAATAATTGAAAAAATAACTTTTCTCTTTGATTCCATAAAAACTTTTAATTAGTATTATTATATGGTAAAAAATCATAAGAAATAATTGTTTTGTTTTCACTTCAAGAATTATTTTGCAGTGTAAGCATATTCTCTAGAGGTATAAGAGCTTTAGTGCTGGACTTTATTATGATAAATTCAAAAGACAAACAAAACAGCTTTGAAAAAAGTATTTATTTAAATTCGAGGAATATTTTGACAACTAATTTGAACTATAGGATTTTATAAAAATTTACTAAAAATAGTTTTTTCATTTTTGTTATTTTATTTTCAATAATAATTTTCCAGTGGTACAATGATATCCAGAGTCTTAAGAGCATTATTTCCGTTTAAGTGCAACCTTAACCCTTTTCTCGCCGTGTATTCCTCCCCGCAGAGTACCTGTCACACGGCATTGGACACTTGCCGGGAAGATCCGTCCTGCTCATCGTCCCTCCAGCCCATGCTGACGCACTGTGAGCTGCACCGGTGCAATCGCAACGCGTGCATGTCCTCGTTGCAGGCCTTCTACAAGGGGCCCCACGAGGACCTCAATCTGGACATCGCCTTTTGTCTCTGCAAGTAAGTGGCTGGGCAACCGAGTGGTACTGGTACTGCTACTGGTACTGCCGATGGAACTGGGAACTGTAGAACCAACCCAAAAAATTCCATTTTTCCCTTGGTTTCAGAAAAACAAGCGGCGGCCAGCAGAACGGCAATGGCAATCGGCACGACATGTGCATGATTGCACAGGAAAAACTGCATCCAGTGTGCGCGCAGCGACCGCCCGATAACAGTAATCCGGCCAGCTCCAATGGCATTTACTACCATCCGCCGCCCGCCTGTCACGTGGTCGCCGACAGCTGCAAGGAGGACCGCGAGTGCAGGTGGGTCAAGGGTCATAATTCAAAAATCGTACGTTAAGCGCTGAGCGTTGAGGGTTAAGCGGAACCGGAAATATGCGCGATGCAATGTATATTTCCTGACCGTTATGGCCGATACGTGCGGGTTATAAAGTAGCAGGGCTAGAATTGCATTACCTTGACTGCTCTGTTGTAATTTAAAATCAAAACATCTTTATTTTATAGGTTTGCAAATAAATTAAAGATATTTTCTCAGTTAAAGATATTTTCTCTTGGAAAAAGGTTATTAGATCTTAACTGCGGTATATCTTTAATAATGGGTCTCACAGAGATACTTACATTAAAATGTAAATATACATTTACACAATAAATGAATTGAATATGAATTTTAAACATATTTACAAAAAGTATCTACAAATAGTTAGGTTGATATACAAATTTCCCAAATTATTTATTTCTGGGATCAGTTCAAATTTAAAACTTTAATTATGAACTCCTCTAAAGCTTTGATTAAAATTATTTATTTCTGGGATCAGTTCAAATTTAAAACTTTAAATATGAACTTGAAATAAGGGTAGCGAACCATTAAATGTTGTAAATTAAACATTCTTAACCATTTTGGTTATATTTTTATTAACAACATTAAAAACAACATTACCTTTTTTTTAATTTATAAGAAACTGTATTGTTTTGCGTTTCAAAAACTTGCATAAAGCTTATAACTTTAATATCACGACATCCATAACCATATGAGGATCTGCCGAAACATCTTTTTAATTTATCCGCCAATTCAATTAAGCCAAATTGAATTTCGCAGACTTACTTAGTCTTGGGCCGCCTTGATATTGAATTAGAGGCGTTCAGCCACGGCAAAGTCAGCGAAAGCCGCAACTTTGATGGCACTCAGCTGAACTCGTTAAATTGACACCGTGGCACGGGCTCCGGTTAGTTGGTTAGTTGGCTCTTGGCTGTTGGCTCTCGAAGTATGGTACTCCAAAATTCCGTAGTTTGCCGGCAAGCGGGGCATAAAATTACCAGTTTTCCCAGGGCAACTCCTCAATCTCCACGGAGCAGCTCTTCATTAGGCGGAAAGTCAGCTGAAACTCGCAGGCCAGACCGCGTGAATGTGTCAAACACAAAGTTAAGTTATAAATACGATGCTGCACCCAACAGCTTCCATCGGCTCGGATGCACATGCTTAGAAGTGGGTGGTAGATGGGTTAGATGGGTGTTCTGTTTGTTTGTTTGTTGTCATGTTACGGCTGAACGACCACAAAGTACGTGGTCGTAGCCGTGGCTGTGAAAATTAATTGCCTTTTAAGTGAATCGCACTTGCTTTGGTAAACAACTAAATTGGACTAATGACGCTCATTTTGTATGCTTCGACGGGGGGAGGGTGGTTTCGGGGTCGAAAGGGGGGGCTCCTCCGAGAAGTTCCAGGCAACGTGTGGAGTGCTTATGTTGACTTATTACGTATACGACGCGTTGTGCACCAACACGTGCCTCGAGTGAACGTGTTTCCGGCGCTGAATGCTCATTTGTTTGGCTGCCATCGAAGCTGCAGCTCTGACGTCTTAAACTGCATCCGTCGGTTGCACAAATCGTTGCTGGCATTACGCAACCAAGAAAGCGCAAAAAAAAAGCTCAGCTTTTGCATCACTCGTAGATTGAGATAAGAGAGGGTGGAAATATAGAAATATGCACTTTTTAGGGCTGCAAAAGTTCTGCTGGTGAAGGCGAACGGAAAAGTTTTTGAGGAATCCTTACAAAAACGTTATGGCATTTCTGAGGCGTTTTTCTAAAAACGAAGTGAACGTAAAAACTAAAGTAAGCTTGCTAGATTTTTATGAGGTTGGGAAGTCAATTGAATATAACCAGCTTTACATACATATTTATATTTACTGACACATTTCAAGTTTTTATTTATTTTGTATTTTATAAATTGTAATTATTCTGAAAAATTAAACTCATTTAAATTATACATTTCTCAACAATTATAATTGTTTAAAACACCAGAGCAAGTTATTTAATTTAAATATAATTTTGACAGTTACATATTTAATTACATCATTTTTATTTACTTAAAAGTACAATGAGAAACCGGGAAATCAGAAAGCGACAATTGTTTGTTTAGTGAAAGTAATGAACTAAAATCAAACAAAAATCTCTGGGATTTATTATAAACACAAGACACTATTTGTTTAAAAAGTAATTTAGTTTACATAACTGAATGGGTTCAGTTTTAGCAGTGGTAGCAAATCCATATATACGGTGTGCATTGCAGACACCTGACAGCAACCACAATTAGGCAACATCCGATCAGATTGGAATGTCCAAGTCGTCGCCTTGAGTCGATAAACTGCAATTGAAATATTACGCATACGTCGCATGGCACTTGACCAAAAATCACCACCCGAATGCCTGAGATTGGGGCCTCATAAATTCAGTCGCAATGATGCGGAAGCGAAATGGGTATTCGCCCCAAGACGATGAAATGCCGTAGAATGCCGAGAGTAATGCCGGCACAAATTGGTCCACATCAATCTCAGGTGAGCGAGAAGCTGCAGTGCAGGTAAGGGCCCACTTATCACCGGAATCTCCGGCGGAGTGGGGGCCATTCCGGCAGGAGAACTGCATCTGCAGCTAACTGGCGCATGACAGGCACGAAGACATCGGCAGAGGCACTGCCTCCGTGATGGAAACGGGGATGGCATCTTCTTTGAGGAGCTTACTTGGGTTTTACGAGGCTGCTTATCATGGCACCTGGGCAAAATTAAGAATAATGATTTCGGATTTTTCTATTCGAAACTTTAAGAATTGCAAGTTGAAGGGAAACAATACATAAGCAAATTACATACTTCCAAATAAAACTTAAAAAAAAAAGAGAGAAGGTTAAATATTTTACACATTTAAGGGAATTTCAAATTATTAAAAATGGATAAGTAGCAAATATTTAAATATTAAAGAAATAATTAGTTTAATATATTTTATATTAGCTTAAACATTTTCTTATTTTTTGGTAGCCTATCCGTTCTTTTTAATATTTTTTCATATTTCTTGAACAGATTAAAGTTGGAATATTACGAGCAGGCCTGTGCAGTGGATAGCGTGACCAAAAAATGTGCCGGGAGACCAAGTGGCTGTCGAACGGCCATGATTGGCATTCTGGGCACCATGTTGAGGACGACCTGTGCCTGCCAAGGAACGGATCCCCAGCACCTGTACCAGTGCGTGGGATGGCGACGCCTCCTGTGGATGAATCCGTGTGTGGGTAAGTCACAAAGATAAATAAAGGAATTGGAAAGTAGTTCTTAAAAATATTTCCTATTTTCACAAAGTCAAAGAATATTTTGTTAATAAATAGCTCTGAGTTATTGCCTTCAATCCCTAATTGATCAATATATTTTTCTTAAAGAAATATATCTAATTTAAGGGAAGTAAAATCTTTAATTTAACTGCTAGACTATTTGTTTGTTTCCCACTGTATCTTCTTGTTCGCTCATTAACCCCGCGCCATCTTCGAATCTTGACAGTTGAGGCTCAAAAGGATTTCCATATGAAGCGATTGGCTGAGCTCGGTTTCCTTACCACCACAACAACGACGACCACCACGACGACAACAACAACGACGACGACGACCACGCGGGCACCACCGCCCCCACCTCCGCCCACCACAACAACAACGACGACGACCAGTCTGCAGCCGCGGCAAACGCCAAGGAAGCCGGCGACGCACATCTTCAAGGACGTCAGTGCGGTGAGTGCCTGCTTAAGCGTAGCATCCTCCCACTTGGGGCCTAATTGCCCCGCTGCGGTCAACTAGTGGTTAATGCCATTCGAATCGGCTCGTACGGTTCGATTTTAACAAGCATCAACAACAGTTACCTGTTCCGAATTCCCCCAACCTACCCGCAATCCGTTCACCTTGTCCGATTGTCCGCTTGTCCATTTGTCCGTCCGTCGGTTCGTTTTCTGTTTTCCAATCAGCACTCAATCAGTGGCTCAATTGGGGCGGCGGAGGCGTGGCTGGGCGCACTGCAAAGCGGACAATATGCCACACAACATGCCGGGTCAAACCGAAGTCCTCACCCTGAATTCTGCCCGGATTCTGTTTTGCTCCTGACCACCGGGTCCCGCACTCGAAAAAAGTTGTATGTTCTCATTTTGCAACGAACAATAAAGCTTTATAAATAGTAATATACCAAAACTTTAAGAAAGTGAGTGTAAAATCATCTCAACTCTTTTATCATTTCAATATATCAAAAAAAGTTCTTTAAAAAATATGAATTGAAACTGGTTCTTACACTTATCGAAAAAATATTTATACTAATCTTTAATAGAACTTTTTGGTTTCCTATAAATCCTATAAAATATAAATAAAAATTTGTTTATAAAAATCTATTTCAATCTAACATGTGTATCCTAACTTTTCCAATACATGAAGAAACTGGAGAATATATTACTAAAGGATATACAAATTTTTTTGGATTATTTTGATTGACTTTAAAATTTTTTTTAAAAAGACTACATATAATTTAAATTTTTTCCAAAATATCATAGCACACGATGTAAAGCATATTTAAGCATCCTTTTTCCGAGTGTGACTACGATTCCTAGTGAAACTCTGTTTCAGTTGCTGCTTGTGGCCCACTTCCTCGGGTTGGCAAACCGACAAAGCAATCAATTCCTGACCTGCAGCCAATGCTGCTGCCTTTGCCGCCGGAGCGGCAAAAAGATTAAGCCCTCCCCCGCACACAACTATATAGACAATATACAATATATATTTCCCCATTCGTTTTCAAACTCTTTAACATCTCTTCTCCTCCTCCCGAACAATTGCAACAATGAACCGCAAAAACCACGAAAAATGCAAATAAATAAATAAAAATGCGAAACAACAAATATGAAACAAATAATATGAAACAAAAAAAAAAAAAAAACAAAACCGGGGAAAAAAATACACAACAAAATGGAAAAACCACGAAACGCAAAACCAACCAAACAAAAAATGTCGGTGAAAACGGCAGCCAAAAGAGAAATCAGAGCCAACATCGGTGGAACACAATTATCTCGATCCGCCCGATTCAATACCGCTGCCCAGCGTAAATGTCGAGAGCGGCGGAAATGGCGGAAATGACGATTATCACAATGGCAACGGCAATGGACACGGAAATGGAAATGGCAATGCTAACGGGAACGGCAATGGCAATGGCAACGGCAGACGTAAAAATGGCGGAAAGGGACGTGGCGGCAGTGTAGATTTCGATGATCCAGTAATTTTCGTCGACCCAAGGGAAACAACTGAATTTGTGGGCATCAGCATCACGGAGCCGGTAACCACAACAACCACAACAATGGCCACCACGACAACAACTCAGCCGCCAAGTAAGTAAATGCAAGTGGGTAATAAATTGGACCGCCCAGTGAGTTGGAATCGGACCTCCAATCGGGGTCGAATGTGACAGGAAATGGTTGAGCCTTTGTCCCCCAATTATGAGGCAAATATGGGCAGAGTCTCCGGTGCGTCATCTAAACTTTTCAGCACCTTAATCATTATATAGCAGATACACTGGAAACAAATGTTAAGTATTTAAAATTTACCTGCCGTCACTAATTCAACTTTAAAAGAAAAGATTTCCATGCATAACAAAATTATATAGTCATGATTAGATTAGATTATTAGCATGGGACTTGGCTTTTTTAACTTCTATGACTTTTTTATTAAATAAAAGTCTTTTTTTCAATATTATATAGCAAAGATTTTTTCTAAATAATTCAAATTTAAACTTAAAAAAAGGTTTAACAAATTAAAACAAACCCTTTTTTAAAGGACTTCCTATGTTAAGTATAAATCATTCAAAGGACCGGTTGTTTTGTGTTTTTTTTTGCACACCCACACATCACTCTTAATTTTTGTACTTTTGGGTATCGTTTCCGTTTCGAAGTTTTCAACATAATTGATGCGGTGACTGCGGTTGTTTGGCTAATTGAAAGCATAACTCAGCGCCGGCCGTGATTATTATTTTAATATTTTGTGCGGCGATCATTTAAAATTCAGTATCCGCAATGGTTTCCCCACCCGCACATTCGAACGCACAACCGGAAATGAGTTTGCTTTCGGCCGATGTGGCAATTATACGAGCACAAATACACACAAATACTTGTACACATGTGCGCTAAAGCGCATCAAAGGACCTCCAAAATACCAGAGTATCTTGCGAACCTAGGACATGGGCAAATCCGATTAGATTTTGAATGCCAAACGCACACATATCACTCGACTGCATTGTGATAATACTTCCGTTATTTAAAATCTCCTGCCGAGGACATCGTTTATTGTCCCTTCATTTATCACAGGGGCTCCGGGGTCGAAACGTGTTTGCAAACATCATTAAAAATGTAAATGAGTTTGTTTGTTTGCCCACCAGTCCATCAGTCCGTTTGTCAGTCAGTCACTCAGTCAGCCAGTCAGTCGTTCAGTCACTCAGTCAGTTCGTCATCCCGTGTGGTCAGCTCGTCCGTTGTAATTATTTAGACACTTGGGACATTCGGCTTTGAATTTTGCATGAAATGTTTCTGGCCCGCAGCTGAACCCGTTTGTGTCTCATCTATAATTGATTTTGCTCGTGCAGTGTGGTGGAGAATTTAAAACTATATTTAACAGTGGGGTTCAATTATTTATGTGCATGTTATGGCGGCCTTACTGGCCAAGTTGGCCCTAAAATTGGGATTTTGATTAGTTAGCAAAGCCCCAGGTGGTAGTTAAGTTCCATCTTGGCAGTTTACCTTCCCCACTGGTAGTAATTAAGTGCCAAAGTCTTCGGCTCCGGGTCTCAAGTGTGTAAGCATGTGCAAATTTGTGCTTTATAAACACGGAGCTTCCAACCCTTCGCCGGCGAAACTTTTTGGCCAGGAAAAACTCGTAATGGCGTTGATGACATGATGAATGCTCCACATGAGTGGCGGACATCCGTTATTTGGGCATGAGTGGCAGGGTCGCATTGTGTACGTTGGCTGCCACCAAAAAAAAAAACAGGGATGTCTGTCCTCTTGTGGGTGGTGTGAAGTCAAGACCTCAAGCCCTGAACAACAAAAAAACAGACACACTTAAACCCCCACAACGTGGTGCGAATAGAGTGGAAATTAAGTTCCCTTTAAGGCGTTAAACTGATTTATAAATAAGCTATTATTGCTTTAATGAATTATTCCACCAATTAAACTCTCAAACTCTCATTTAATTTCATAGGAAACTGTGTTGTCCAGCGACCACGTCAATCGGATCAACTTATTCGTGAGGGCAGCAGCAAACGGGTAAGTACTAAAATTAGTAACAAATCAAAAGCAATAAAAATATATATACCCAAGTCGGCATCCAAAAATAATCCAAACATTAAGTGCGTTTATAAGTAAAGCACACTTAAATGAAAATGGCAAGACCGAAGCCAAATAAGTGCAAATTAATATTTCATTTGTTGAGAAAGTGCTTTTTAGCGCATTTACATAACTAAAAGTTAAGCCGTACAAAATGGCCAGTCAGCTAAAAAGTTGAGAAAATACGTATGAAAAGTTGGATTCGAATGCAGCACGTGTCGGCACGTGCTCGGTAAAAAATAGGGGAATCATGATATATATATACAAATTCAGAGGGGGAAATAAATTTCGCTATTGTTTGTGCCATCATTTAATTATGACTACACCCGGCGTATACGTAATGTACCCCGTGGCACAATGCCATTTTATAACTTCACTCACCTTTTCAACCTTCGCCTGGGGGCGGAATTCTTGCGTTTCAGATCTACTCCTTGGACGACGTCGAGTGCAGTGAGCTGTGCAGCTGCGGCGAGTCGCTCATCCTCACCTGCCACGCCCTCTGCGTGCCGTTCGCCCCCTGCCGCACCGCCCTGGCCTTCTACAGCCACGCCTCCCCCGCCTACCAGGCCTTCCGCGGACGCTGTCTGTGCTACTCGGGCCGCTTCATCTGCATGAAGCCGCCGCTCGGGGAGTACATTCTGCCAGGTGAGTTGCCAGTTCCTTAGTTTTCTGTTCCCCAAGCCCAAGGAACACCTGGATATACATATACCCGGTACCCTACCCGGCTGCATTATTGTGGGGATCCTGCGGTGGCGTGTCGGGTTCGCTGTGCGTTAAGCACTTAGCGATTATCGCCGGCGACAGGCGATGACGAGGCACGGCTGTCAGGAGGAATGCAGCTGCATTTTTGCGTGCTGAACTCCTCTAGATATCTACACTACACACAATTAGGAGCTATATTTTACATTCCAAGAGTATTGGTTATGTTCGATGTATTTTTGATGTACAACCAGAAAAAACTAGGCCTGAATAAAGACTAGAAAGACTTTTTTGAGAAAAAACGATCTTGATATAAAGACGAAAGTTTCGTCAATTTTTTCGAGATAATTTGATTTTATTTGGAACGGATATCATTTTTATTATTATTTAGATAAAATGTTTTCTTTTTGAAAATTCTTTAACTTACTTATTTGAGAAGAATTCTTCTTGAAATCAAGACGAAAATTCTATCAAGTTGGTTTTTCGAGATTATTTGATTTTATTTGATTATGACATCCATGAATGGACATTTCTATGGAACGGATACAATATTTGTACTTTTTTGTCTTAAATAAGTCGGATTCCCCCATCACCTTGACAAACTTTAAGCTGATTTATTTTCAAGTGCAGCTCGCACACACTTCTTTAAAGCCTTTGTCAGGGCACCTCCTTCGCTGAGGAGCCACTTTAGAGCGCATTTGACACACAAAAAAAAAGAGGGACCCATTGTGGCAGCAAGGTTGCGTGGTCCTTGTCCACTTGCCACACGGCACTTGCGTGCGTTCTCGTGCGCGGATCCCGGCAGTAAATTACGTTAGCTGCAATTGATGCTGCACTCGCTACATACATATTTCGTCCTCCCCTCGGTTTCAGGTGGGATATTCCTGCTGCTGGGCTACAGTGCAGCGGATGAGGCGCTGCTCAGGCCCCACACCAACCTGGGGGTCCAGGATGCCGTGCGAGCCCTGCAGCAGTACGTAACCACATACATCGATAATCAGGTAAGCCGCCGGTCCAGCGATCGCATAATAAAGTATGGCCAGCAATATATTAATTGCATTCCGTCGCCGGCTCACTCCGTATCCCCCGCAGACGCAGTGCACCCTCACGCTGTTCAACATGACCGAGGAGAACATCATCATTGCTGCGCGTCTGCCGCACGACGGAAAACTGAAGGATATTGAGCTGCTGCGTAAGGAGAAGGTAAGTTGAGTGCCACAGGCAAGTCACAGATGCACAGAGAAAAATTTCAATCGATTTGAAAGTATTAATTTGTTTTTTTTAACTACTTACCCCTTTTTGGGTTAATTACCTATAGGTAATGTATACATATTAATAATTATACTGACCACATGCTAAGGTTTTGTAAATGCGAGAAACCAATTTGGAATTTAGAATTTGAAAAAAAATACTCGAATTCCCAAAATTTAAATTCCTTAAAAATTTTAAGACTTCTCTAAAACTTTTAATTGTGAGTAAAAAAAATGTAAAATGTAACTATTTTATTCAAAAAACATTCCTAGGACAACAAAAATGGGAACTCAATCATTTCTTAAGTTCGAACTGTTAAAATAACTTAAGATCGACATACACGGAAAATACTCCTCTTTGGTCTTTATGTTTGCCTGATTTCCAAGCATTTGGTTTTAAAGTAATTTTTTTATTTGATTTTAAAAATATTTTTTGTATCAATACATATTAGCTTTGAGGAATATTTTTGTGTATTTAAATATTAATATTATTTATTTAATTATAATCAGTGTATACACACTTATTTGATACACAGTGCATTGTGTCTCCCATTTTTCTCTGTGTACAAA
The DNA here is from genome assembly GCF_014743375.2 of Drosophila subpulchrella. Taxonomy (NCBI): domain Eukaryota; kingdom Metazoa; phylum Arthropoda; class Insecta; order Diptera; family Drosophilidae; genus Drosophila; species Drosophila subpulchrella. The sequence goes on along the minus strand of NC_050609.1, from coordinate 1,895,251 downwards.
ACGCTGGTAAATCCACTTCCCCAACTAATCCAATCGACTACTATTGCTGCTTATCTGGCTGTTTGCAGGACGAGTGCACCGCGATACTGAAGACCATCAGTCATCAAATCAATAGCGAGCACAGCGAGCTGCAATCCCACCGACTGCTGAGCATTTTCAAAATGTCCGAAGTCGAGGTCGTCTGGCCGGAGAGCACCAGTGCGGCGGCGAGGAGTGGACATGGTCCTGGCCAGTTAGCCGGATGCCAGAGCCGCCGGCTGCTCTTCGCGGCCATGCTGGCCGTGGCCTATCTTTCCAGCTGGACAACGCTGCGGATGAGCGATGTGGCGACATGACAGCCGCATAGCTGAAGGATTAGAGCCAGGACAATTGCATAACTGTACGTAGTAGATACTTGTAGGGGGACTATCATCATCATCATCATCGTTATCAACAGTGGTGGGAAACGGCGACGGGCGAGCTGCCATGATATGTGGAACGATAGCGATAACTATAAACTATAAAGATATGGTGCATACTCTTAATATAGCGTATTCATAATGTGTTGTATACATCTAGGGGCTAGTTCTGTGTTTAGCTGCGATTTTTGTGAAGCTTTGTTGTTGACCCTTGACGATGTTGCTGTCTCTTTTGATACGTACATATATGTGAGGCATTATGGGATATACAAAAACATATAGAACATACATAAACATACGCCTAGAACTCATCTAGATTAATCTATAATTTAATGTGAAAGGAAACTGCTGTCTACATAATAATATTGTTAGCATATAACAGAGGCAAACTCGAGAGTTGGATTTGATGAGGCGTGTATATAGAAGGCATATGCATTAAGTACTATCCGTAGCTAGTGTTTTATACGGTATAAACAATACACACAACTCCTGTCCGTCCGTCCGATAGTCATTATCGCACCCAAACACACAACAATTAACGTAACAATTGCATGGCTCTTATTGTTTGCTCTTTAAGCTCTATAAAGTTCTTGGCCGCCTCAATTAAAAAGAATTATTAACCGCCTTAACAGTGTTTACTTTGTTCCAGGCAGCGAGTGCCTCTTCTGGATATGCCAGTTCTCTTTTGATTTTTAATTACATTTTAATGCGGCCTGGCCTTCGCCTTTTTCACTCTGCCGGGAAAACAAACAATATTCAGGCGTGTGCGAATGAACTCATTTAACACTCGCTGTCGCAGTCGCAATCACATTCACATTCGAATTTGCGGATGAGCGTGCAAAACGTTATTTTTAATTTATTTCATAGTTTTCCGTTTCGTTTGGAGGCGCGAAAACAATTACGGTTTCATTATCAATTATGCGTTCTGCATTTCGATTGTTGCCACAATTTCACCGGGCCGAGAGCCATGACCTCGCCTCGTTTCAACAGGTTTCATTGCTTACCCCTATCCCATAATCCTGAATACTGAATCCACAATCCCGATTACCATTTCAGTTCGCTGTACATACTCTTACCACTTTAAAGTCTATTTACGTAATTAAATACTAACAGTACATATCAATATGAACACCTAAACGAGTTTTACACAGTAACAAAATTCTTACAATGTCCCTCGATTGCTCGAATCTTTTGTACATAGTTATACCGAAAACTATACATAATATTTACAACGATATACAAGAGGAAAACACATGCCTAAGTCTATGGGAACTTGATTCACGTTAAACAGCTAAGATGAATTGTATATTGAACGAAACTTCAGTTGAGCCTTAAATAATGAGTGTAAGAGCGAGGAAAATAGCTATTGTACATAAAAGAAGCAACAACCTGAGTGAATGGAAACTCCTTAACAAATAATTGAGTGTTTGACACATGAACACACGCTACTCACGCACCACTCACTTTAAGTCTAAGCTTGACCATTTGAACCGAAACTTGTAGCAGTGTGTAACGTGCGCATATTGAAAATGGTCACAATCATGAAAAAATGTCTTCCTTAATGCATATACTCGGCGATATGTATTATGTTTATACACATAAATATATACTAAATACCTATACCTATACGATACTTGGCCTACGCTTCAGTTAGTCGAAAGATAATGTAATATAGACACCAAGGGCTAAAAACCATATCGCTATCGAATATCCCTGCAAATTATAACACTGTTGACACAAATTAAAACTAACCGCAACATATCTAAGTCAAATATACCCCTAATTAAATAAATATATATTGATAAATATACATATGCATAAAGTTATAAACGTTAGAGAGCATTGAAAACTACTTTAATAGTCTCTAGAGAAAGCAACGCTTTAACCCAAAACTATATAGGCAGCAACAGCAGAGGAGTGTAAAGTTTATTGGAAACCTGCTTGGGAAATCTTCTAGCTAAATATTAGACGAATTTAAGGCTATCCAAAACCAACTTATCGAACCGATGGAGGAGCTCGTAGGTCCCAAGAAAAAGGGCAAATTAGTAGAATTGTTGGGGCATTGGATTTCAGTTCATTTGCTATCCTATCCATATCGTTTGATGGCCAACGAGGGCAGCAACTAAGTCGTTATAGTTTCGGAGCATATCAGTATACCAGTCGAGGCAGGTCGAGTGTATTGTTTCATCTCATCCCCTCACTTATAGGGTGCGGACAAAGCGTAGCTACAATGTAAAGTACCGTTAAAGTAAAATGATAAATGAAAAGAAAAGCAACATGCAAAATGAAAAATGAAAAACAAGATGGAAATGAAGAAAATTACAAAATAGTCGCATTAATGTAAAAAGCAAATAAAATGCAAGAGGAAAACTAGCACTCAAATAGCAATCTGTAGCATGGATACGTATAAATTCGAGGATAGCAAATCAGAAAGGCATCGTAATAAACGTAAAACAGAGGAGATACTTTGAAAATTATGCATGAGGAATACGAGAGCCACACTTCGAGTTTAAAGCTGTAAGTTGAAACCTAAAAAGTAAATGATATATATATATATATACGATATGTTAGGAAGGCATACGAGTGTGTGTTTGTAAGTAAGTGGGCTTTATGTTAGCGTATACAACCGAATTGAGGTACATGGATAAAGATAAATCTAAAAATAAATAATAAAATAATGCAAAGCGAATGGAAAGCAAGCGATACGTCGTGGCATATTTGTATTAAAAACAATGTAAGTGAAACAACAAGAACAAGGAGCAGAAAAATAAAGAAAAACACAAAATATAGAAATTAAAGAGCGGAGTTTTATTTAGTTGGGAAGGCTGGAATTTATCTCTTGGGTAAGTTTAAATCTTGAATTAAAGTTTTTAGCAACAATTTTAGACTTAAGAGCTTGGTAATAACAATAATATGAAACTTAAGTTAATATATTTAACATTTATCTTATAAAAATTAGGATAATATATATAAAACTTTCAATAAAATGTTGTCTTCAATCCAAGTTAATAAATTCCCATTGATTTAATTTTAAAAAAAATGACGTACAGATTGGTTTTAAAAATATTATTAATCGTTGTGTTATAGATATAAATATGAACAACCATGAACTGGAGTTCCTTAAAAATCATTCGATTTATAGCACACGCATAGTAATATTATAGATTACTATTGAGAACTTTACTGCTGCTTTAAGGCAATAAAAGATCAAAACCGAACTAAGAAGGTTTTAAAAGTTTCAATCCCTGAACACGTTTATCTGAGGCGGTCGAACTGAATCTGTTTATATATGTTAAAGGCTTTGGTTCTGATGTTTTTCCCTCGCTTTTTTCTGGGCCACACGACTCTCGATGTGCACTTCATTATTGACCCCCAAAAGCCTCCCAGCGATCGGCAACTAAGTATGTGACACTATCGAGGCGAACAAAGCGGGGCATACAATACCGTGCCAGGGAGTGCTGGAATTGAATGGAACAGGGAGCTGGGAGCTGGGAGCGGGGAACTGGGAGCAGGGTGCAAGAAACAGGGGCGGTGAACAACAAAGACAGCGCAATATGAAGAAGACCTGCACACACACTCACTAACAAACCAGGGTAAACAAGGCCAAAAAGGCGGCAGCAGAAAAGCAAAACGAACTGGCTGAAAAGAAAAGCCAACCGCACACAATGCTTTTGTATGTGGGGTGGGGAAGGGGGCTGTGGAACAAAAGATGAGCCGAAGACAAAGACACTTGCTCAAGGCAACGCCGTTTCATGGCTTAAACTCAAGTTTCCTGGGAACCACTCGACTGCACTCCACACACCCACAATCACAAGAACCAGCACATCCACAAAAACACACCCAAACCATACCATACCCATACCCATACCCAATACTTGAACAACAAAGAGTAAGGTCAATCATTGGAATTTTGCCAGTTAATTCGCATACAAAAGGCGGTGGCCCAGAAGAGAACGAAAATAACACGACCTTCCCATCCTTTCATCCTGATGGCCTGATGGCCTGCCCGCCTTTCTGACTTCCTTCCCCCCTTTGACCCGCCACGCCCATTGGCATGCTGAGTTCGGCATTTATACTTCCACTTAATTAGGTAATAAATGATTGAAGAAATTATGTCTAGACGTGAGGACAATTCCGATGCCTTGGCTCAAACACCCACACACACACACATGGGAAATTCATTCCTGGCACGTGAGGGTTTGAAAATGTTGCGAATTTCCACACAATCACACATGCTGCTGTGCGACATCCATTTGAATGGGATTCACATTTAATTCTCACCGCTCTGGCCGTGATTTGAAAAGCAGGCATAAATTGTAAACAATTTCTTTTTGATTCAATTTGTATAACCTGCTGCCGCTAAGTGGCAATGCTTTTGTGAAAAGCCCCCGGCACAAGCATATGTATTTATTTCGCATTTTATTTAGCATCCAAAGGACGAACGATGCCTGAATAGCAATAGCGAAATTGCGAATGAATCGTAATGAAAGCGGGAACGGGGCGTATACGCGATGCGGGCTTGCCAGTTCATTAATATGGTGCAAGCGCTGAAGGTCGATGATGTGAGCAATGTTTGCAGGCTCGTGCAAAAACACAAAGAGAAATGGGCCTTACAAAATGGATATTGATTTGGTAATTTAGAGGAAAAAGCTGGAGCCTAATTAAGGTTATTTTGATTATCAGGAGGTATTCAATTTATATTATAGACATTATTTTCATTACTGCCTCTTTTTATTACGTAAGTATGGTCATATTTTCAATCATTTTTCCAAAAAAAAATTTACCTTTTAGCATGAAAACCTGGACAAGAAGCTTAGGAAAAGATTTGAATGAAGTCTTATCAACAAAAACCAATATATACTTTATACTGTCTTAACTTTTAGGAGGCACCACTTTGTAAAAAGGTTAGGAAAAATTCGATCGGGGCCTTATAAAATCTGAAAAAATAAAGATACTATCTATAAGAAAATTAGAAATTCAGCCATTTAATCATGCCCTGTTTTTCTCACTGTACAGAAGTAGTCATGGCTGTTGTTGCACGCACATTTATCAGGCGGCGATGATTACGTGTTTGCCATTTTATTGCTAAAACTGTTGCGCCTTTTGTGTACTCCAATGGTGCCCTCTCTCTCGCTCCAGTTCGCCCCATCTCTTTCTGCTGGGGAAAGTGGGCCTCTGTCTGTTTGTGACTTTGTTGCCGCTGCTGGCTTTGTTCTACTTGGAATTGCCTTTTATTTTGTGCTAATTGAAGTTGCTGCCATCATATTTTTTCCCCCACCAAAGCTCCCACTCAAACTCACACACATGCCTGCCGTTTGCCTTTATTGCCGCATCTATGCTCTGCCTGTTTTTGCAATTTTAATTAAAAACGTGTTTATAACAGCGCAAAATGCTGATGAGTGAGCAGAATAATTTATTTGGAATATACACAGAAATACCAGGCTTACACAGAAGTAGGTGCAATGTGTTGGTTGATTTGAACTAGGCTAATTAATGGCAGTTTTTCATCTGGGTTTAGAGTGCAAATCCGTAAATCACTCAAAGGGAAATATATTCACTCACAAAACAACATAAAAAATATTTTTATCACACAGAATTTGTTCCAGAAAATGTATAAATAGCATTTTGAAAAATAGTTTAGAACGATTTGTAATGGATATTTACGTATTGATTTTTATTAAAAAATGTTGACTTTATTGATTCTCACTGCGTATTAATTGTTACTACTTTTGTTAAGGATGAATGAAAAATTTCATTAATTGCCTGACAAAGAAGCCGGGTTAAAGTTGAGTTGAAATTCCCGTCCACATGGCCTGAAAGTATGCAGCATTTTTCGCTGCAATTTATTGCACATAAGGTGGCGAACACACCCTCACTGGCACAAACCCATTGCCACATTACGAATTCCTTTGCATAACGCTGTGGGGAATGTATATTGCCAGGATGCCGAAGAAGCAGCCACGGCCACAAGGAAATATGCACCACAGCATCCTCAGCTGGAGACGCCTCAACTTCAGAATCAGCCTCGCCTCAGCCACGGCACAAAGAATTCAATTGAATTGATATTCAAATGCGCTTTGCCAGCGGAGGCATCCATTATTTGTCGATTTTACACATGGCACATGGCAAATGTAAGCGAAAAATGCTCGAGTCCCGGGTCTCGGAGAAAAAGAAGCCATGCATATAGAGGTATTCCAGGAAAGTGCGAAATCCCAGTTCTAGTTTTCATTAGTGCATTTTCACCCCCTTGCACCATCGCGCCAATGATCAGTGAGCCCTTTTTGATGGCTTCGATTGCTCCGGCGGACTGTGAACTATTTTTACGCCATTTGCCAAAAAGCCAGCGAACCAGCACCTTTGGCCCCGGCGAAAGCAACAAAACATGGCCAGGACGCTGGGGAGCTGCATTTGCATAACGCGCATCCCCAAGGAACAAAAAACAGGGCTGCAAAAATGGGAAAAAGGTGCACAAAGGATAAAAATATATTTCCTTCTTTTGGAGTATACAAAATAAGACTTCCTAAAATAAGAAAATAAATTAAGTGGTGAATTCAGTAGCTAAATTTAAAATTCTAATAATTCTTTTAAATAATTAACTTCATCTTCATAATTTGATTACATGTTAAATTTTTTGAATTAAATTTTGTCTTTATAATTCTCCATAGTTTACATATTTTATTTTTGGTCTGGTACTGTATTTAATATGTCCTAAATAATCAAAATGTCTAATATATAATAAGATAAATTTGTTCTTTATAAATTATACTTAATGGGTCAAACTCCAGTCGAATTTTCATACCTTAAACTAGAAATCCACACCTGTAATCCCTATAGTCGTCTGTCTCTTATATCTTAAGCTTTACATTTTCTGGAATTTTTTAGGTATACAGATATGTTTGAATTGTGGAAACTGCTTTGTATTACAAAAGATTAACCAGTATTTTCCCAATTTCAGAGATATTTTTTCAGGTGCATCATCGAAGACAGATAGACAGGCTCAGGCTCGGGCGTTCGATGCGCGCCAGACAAGCAACCAAGTGCAGAAATAACACAAAATAGATGGCAATGCGATGGGGAAAATAATAGAGGCGGAATGGGAACAAAAAATGTATGTGCTCCAATATATGTATGAACGTAAGAAAAACTGCTAAGGAGCCAAATACTCGAGCATTTGCAAACGCGGCAAAGTAGCGAAAATTTGCAAATTGATTGCATTCCTGTGCCTGGGCTTCGGCTCGAGCCAGAGCTCAAATATGAAATCTTGGAGGAGTGCGAATTTTGCACATTTTTTCTGGCAACTTTGGGAATGTGTTTTTCACTTGATTTTTTGGCCGACTCCAAAATCGAGGAAAAAGTAAAATTGGCAGAACAAAAGTCAGGCCACTAGGCTGTATGCAGGTTTATTATATTTCTCACTTCATTTGTAAATTCCCTACTGCTACTTTATCGGCGCAAATCAAATTATGCAAATCTCCAGCTTAATTACGGCCAGCAGAGCTCGACTTTAAATCAATTTTTGTATTCCTATATTCCGTCTTACTGCTGCTGTTCTGTGCTTTTCTTATTTTATTTGTGTGCATCATTTGAGCGGGCCTTATAAAATATTCAAGCACTTTGACACACTTTGTCTGCCAGAGGAATGAAGGAGGATTCAAGCATAGTGTTTGAGGGACAGACAGAAAACCCGAACGAAACAAGGCAAATTCTGTTGGCCAACAAAATGACACTTAGTGCAAAAACAGGAGAACACATGCCTAATAAATAATTCAGTGCGCAACAAGCGGACAACAAGCGCACTTGTGGCACCATCGAAGCAACACCACTGAAACCTCTGACCATCTCCTCGTATCTTCATGGCCCGCTGTTTTTGGGGCCGAGTCCATCCATATTCACACAAGATTGAAATCCAGTCGGATGTGTCCGCTCAAGTGTTGCGTGTTATTCAATGTCCTTCAAGACGGACATTATGCCAAAGTCCAGCGGCCCGGACTCCGGAGAGACATATGCGGGTCATTTGCCGGCCGAATGAACCACGTTGAGGGGCAGCATTATATCTGAGAGATGTGGCCGGCGACAGAGAAATCTCGTTGTGTTCAAAAGAAACGAACAATTCAATAAAACAACACGAAAATCTAATACAGAGACACGGAAATGCTTTTAGTCTGGCCGAAACTCGTCAAAATACAAACCGTCCGGACACTCAACCCACCAAGTACCCACGCAATTCCTGTTGTATCTCTGCTCTCGAGTGCGTATCTCAAAGATTCACCTTTGGTCCTGTCGAATTTTGCCATGGTAATAAGCCGCTACCGTTATGATTTATTAGTGCGTGAGTTTTATTGATATTACAAACCTGGGAATATACAAAAAAATAATTTTGTCAGAGGTCATAAAAATGAAAGATGATCCCTGAAAAGAATCATTTAGCATCATGATTAAAATAAATCATAATGTATAGGCCAAATGAAAAGGAGAGGCATAAAGCGGGCCGAAATAAAACTAAGCGAACATATGCAAGTGGCAAGCATTACGTATACGCCACGTAGCCCACCATGTCCAAGTCCAAACACACAGACGGCAGCAAACAGGCTAAATGCAAACAGACAAACAAAAATGATTTATAAATTGGCAAGACGTGCATAAAATGCTGAGCAGGAGCGGCAGGAGAAGGAAAAAATTTCCACTGCATACGTAATGAGGCTCGATGATTCCCAGACCAGACCCAACCAAACCAAACCAGACCAGGCCAGACCAAACCACTCCAGACCAGGCCAAAATCCTTGCCGGACCGGGCCAGGAAGTGGCATTTAAATGCGCGCATTTATTCACTTATAAATGCTACAAATAAAAATATGCTAAGGGAAATATGCTAAAAAGTCAGACCAGTAAAAAGCCAAAAAACGAGAAAACAAAAAGCAAACCGGGCCAAGTGTGTGCGGCCAGAACTTAGTGCAGAAAATGCCATAATTGTGTGTGTCTCCCAGCCTTATCCCATCTTTAAATCTCATTTGGCCTGCGGCGGCAGAGGAATTTCTAAAAAATGTCTAACTAAAAAAGGCGAAAGAGAGAGAGTGGCCGGAGGAGAAAGCACTTTCTGGCACGCTGGCTTGGTTACGGCCAGGCAAAAGTAGCTGTTGGCTGTTAGAGAAGCGGGAGCTCGGGCTGCCCAGAGATGCTATCGTATCACCATGCCATGCATGTCGCTTCACACCAGCACAGTCACACCGCACACACACCACACACAGATACTCATCACACACAGATACTCACACGCATGGAACGCACGCACATATGCCATGAATTTCATTTAGTCCGTACGTGTGTGCGTTAGTTAATATTGCCCACGTTGTTGTACTCTCGTGTCCCTGTGTCTGTGTGCCTTTAAATTACCTCAACCATAAAGTAAACTTGCTCGGCACAACACACACACACTCACATCTCACATGGCAATATGTTGTTGATGGCATTTTAAAGATGCCTTGGCTTTGTGGGATATTTTAATTAGTTTAAGTCACCTCGGCAAATGGCAGTTAAGAGCCACCCACAAAGATAACTGCAAATAATGAACCAATCACAAAACAATCAAAGTTAAGAACAGCCCCAGATAAAGTTTAAGCCCTGATGGAGTGGCCTGAACTAAACTTCTACTGCACTGAAAGAAATTTCAATGATTTAATATTTTTAATTAAATAAGTTTTATAAAAAAAATATTTAAATCTTTATTTTGGTAGAAATGTCTTCGCCGTAATAAAAATGATATACATTTTTAAAATAAAAAAAAATAATTTTTTTTTATTTTTAGGGTATCTAAAAGTATGCAACAAAATATTTCATTCAGAAAATCGGATAGATACATTCTGAAATAACTTTTTTTCACTGCATACTTTTAGGTTCCTTTATAAATGGTTTAAAAACTCAATTGAAGTCTCGTACTTAATTAAATATCCTTCTAAGGTTAAAGCATTAACGAGTTTTAAGGTGGTTCTAAGATTTTTATTAAATGATTATGTTAAAATTTGAAGCCTAACTAGCCTTTTATATTTTGCCGTGTGGCATAGTTCAAAGTGCATAAAATGCAGCTTTTTCGCCCGCCCCTTCTAAACAGCTGGCATGTTTCTTAGAGGGCGAAAATCTGAGCCAGCTCAGCCACTCCGGACCAGGGCATTTTCGTTGCATATTAAAAGCATATCCAAGCCCGACGCTCCTCGGCCAGGATCTTTTGGCCAGGCCAATGATGATAATGCGGCACACGTGCACTAAAATGCAAGCACTTGAAATATTTATAAGCTGACTGGCAGATAAATCAGAGGCGCCTGCACTCAAGCTGTTGTGCCAGCAGGACTAAATGAAGAAAAATGAAGCGCGGCGTGTTGCAGGTTTTAGGCAAGAAACTGTCAAGCTGCCAGCAGTCAAAATCCGGAGTGGCGGTCGGTTCGGTGGCTGGGTGCACTTTGCCGATGGCTTTCCCGCCCAGATTGATGCTGTCAAAGAAAGCCGGGCCAAAATGGAAGCTAAGGTCAAAATTTATGCGCGGCAAGGGCGGCGAAAGTGTTGACAGAGTGCATGGTGATGATGTGTTTAAATATTTTATGTCGCCAAAGATGCGCATAAATATTTGAGTGCCAAAACGTGTTGGGGTCTCCCAAAGCGCCTCATTAGCCGGTCTGTCGAACTATTGGTAACTGAAAAAAAGGATAAAATAACCAATCATTTGTTAAATATTCAAATATGAATTGCCTCTTTTATTTTACATTGTCAACAGCTCCCATTTATTAAATCGATGTTTTGTGAAATTCATCCATTCAATTAAACTTAATTAAGCAATTTATTCATTCCTTTTCCATAAATGTTACACTTTGTGTAACATGAACTGAAATCTTTCCTTAAGCTATAAACATTTCAAGACTTATTTAATGTGCCACAAAAATGTTGTGAGGATAGAAAAGGGAAATCTATTTTGAATTGAAAAGTGCAACTCTTTAAAGTGTAACACAGTTTAGCCAATAATTGGATTTGGCTGCTTTTGACTTTTATTAAGTTTTAAATTACTTTATTCAATTAAAGAAAGACTGAATTACGGGGTATTTAAATAATCTTACACCAATCAATTTAAATAAATGCCATAATATAATATTTAGAATTTTGATAGAGGAGGTTTAGGCTAAAATACGACCTTAGGGATTTCTTTTGGAACCTGTTTTTTTTTTGTTTCACTTAAAGGCGTTATCTGGTAACACTACAGGTAAGAACCAAGCAAAAATGATGTAAGAAAACACGAAGAAACTGTTGAAGAAGTACACTTAAATGCCAGCTGCGTTGCCAGAAAACTTCCCCCGAAATCTTGGGATCTCTTTTACCCCACCTTGCCCAACGCTTATTTACATGTCAATTGTAAATTGTTTTTCATGTTTTAGTTTTTTTCCGCTCGCATTTTGGTGAACACTTTTCACTTTAGTGATTTGTTGTGCTCTTTGTTTACCCGAGAAATCGAAAACATGTCAGGCACTTTCCTTATATTGAGGCATGTGTGTACTTTCGCCTGTTCGGATAAGTATGCATATTCCCCCAGGTGGCTCTCACTGACAGACTGCCGGGGATTTAAGGTGACAGTGATCCGGGGACGGGGGCTATAGGCTATGGGCGAATCTCTCCTGCTAGGCATACGAAAAAAGAATGAAAATAAGGAAATGTATCAAATGTCAATCTAATTCATTCTTACGCTCGACCAACTCTGCAGGAAGCCGCTGCGTCCTAGCACTTATATATAGATTTCTCAACAATTTGACAAATCGCATGTTGACATTTGTTGACGTCTCTCACTCACACAAGCTCACACACACACACTTACCCAAACACACACACACACATATACCCAGCTGACGTACGTGACAAAGAGTACAACTCTGGATCCCATTGATATCTCGCAAAATGGCAGAAGGGGCGGCGACAACAATCCCAAATCACTGATGACGCCAATGGATGGCAACTGTAAAACCCAATGAATTGGAAAATGTTTTGTTAGCTTTCCCATCATCACTCAAACAGGTGGAAAGGGTACACGGGTATCCAGGTGAGCACAAAAGCGTGGCCTAAATGGCCAAATGAAATTGATTCACTGGCCGAATGAACGAGTGCTTCAAATTGAATAATTATGTACCAATAAGGGTGTTCCCAATGAATTTCGAAAATGGCTGCGGGCCAGCTCTAATTTGGAATGCCAATTCGAATTGGACAGAAGGTGAGACAGAAGACAAAAGATTTAGAAAATCATTTTAAAATTGGTGGGTGCATGTTATATTCATATACCCACATGCTTGTACTCCACACAAATTTTATGCATTCAAATAAAATGAAAGTAAATTGATTTATCTGCGGCACAAGAAGACTTTCAGGGGGTGAAGTGAAAGGAATGGGTGGGAGAAGCCAGTGGCCTGAAGGGTCCGCTTCATTCACTGGGGACACATTAGCCGCGGTCCCACACTCGCACACATGCGAATGCAAATGACTACACTGAAAAAATATTACATTCTATTAAAAAAGTTTACTTTTTCTTAAGCTTACATTTACTTTTCTGAAACAGAACTTTAAAGATTTTTCTCATCTAATTGTATACAGTCTATTATATTTTCCATGTTATTCTTTGGGATAAACTAAACATTTTAGAAAACGAAGTACGTAATTTTTGGTAATTAATATTAAATTGTATAAAAGGAAAATTTAAAACCCCTTTGCTTTAACGTGTCTCAGTTTTATAGAGGTATTTACAAAATGGTGCTATAATTTGTGAAACATATATAATATTTTAAATAGATATTAAAATTAAAATATATTTTCTATTTGTTAGAAATGACCAGCATTTTTAGAATTCAAACATCATTCCACATATTTCCTTATCTTTGAATTAATTAAATACTTTTCTTGGAGCCTTTTTTTCTTTGACCAATCCCAACATACTTGAGTTATAGTTTTATGAACGAAATCAAAGATCTTAATTATATGGATCTACTGACGAAACACGCACAGCGGAAACGGAAAAGAGGCCCGAGTTTTATATGTAAGTATTTTTTCAGTGCACACGCGAGCCACACACGCATGCTAATATGCTCGTAAAAAGGCAATTTCCACAAATTCAACGCACCTCAGCCACCTCACGCATTTGTTTTTCTGTTTTTATACCCTTGCAGAGGGTATATTGATTTCAGTCAGAAGTTTGCAACGCAGTGAAGGAGACGTTTCCGACCCCATAAAGTATATATATTCTTGATCAGCATGACTAGACGTGTCGATCTAGCCATGTCCGTCTGTCCGTCTGTCCGTCTGTCCGTCTGTCCGTCTGTCCGTCCGTTTCTACGCAAACTAGTCTCTCAGTTTTAAAGCTATCCGGCTGAAACTTTCCCAAAAGTCTTATATCTTTTGCAGGTAGTATATAAGTCGGAACCAGCCGGATCGGACAACTATATCTTATAGCTCCCATAGGAATAATCGGACAAAAAAATGAAAAAAAATTATATCTTTGGTGTTTCTTAGCATATAAACTCCTAAGCTTGGAAATAACAATTTTTAAATAATTTTGAATTTTGAATTAAATTTTATCGAAATCGGACGACTATATCATATAGCTGCCATAGGAACGATCGGAAAATTTGTGGAAAAATAATATGAAAAAAATTATATCTTCGGTGTTTTTCAACATATAACCTCCAACGCTTGGAAATAACATTTTTTAATTAGTTCTGAATTTCGAATTAAATTTTATCAAAATCGGACGACTATGTCATATAGCTGCCATAGGAACGATCGCAAAATTGGTAGGAAAATAATATGAAACAAATTATAGCTTCGGTGTTTTTTAACATATAACCTCCTACGCTTGGAAATAACATTTTTTAATTAGTTCTGAGTTTCGAATTTAATTTTACCAAAATCGGACGACTATATCATATAGCTGCCATAGGAACGATCGGAAAATTGGTAGGAAAATAATATGAAACAAATTATAGCTTCGGTGTTTTTTGACATATTATCTTATACTATTGGGAATATCATTTTTTGTGTTTTTAAATTTAATAATTATAGCTGCAAGGGTATATAAGCTTCGGCTTGCCGAAGCTAACTTCCTTTCTTGTTTTTTTCTTTATTTTTTTTTTTGGGGGGGGGGGGGGGGTTGGGAAAGGACGAGAGCCGCTAACTCAATTTTCTATTTGCAAAAATTTCTGGTTCCATTGTGGTCGGGCCTGAGGTCAGGAGGGCGTGAGAGGTGGGCCACCCCCTGTCCATTTGGCCACCAGCGAGGCATAACTTATGCCACAGATACACACGCACACGGCCGCGTTTTTGCATACAATATGTCGGTGTGGGACCCAGCATACATTTATTTCAATTTTTACAACTCGGATGCCATTCCACTCGCACGCTTTTCCCCCTGCTTCTCCCAGGTTTTCCCTCCGTTTTTCCCCTGCTTTCTCCGATCTGCCAGCGGCGCTCGTAATGCGCTTTAAGGCTTCGACATTGGCTTTCGTATCGTTGGCGGTTCTTCGTCCGCTTTACGATTACGTTTTACAAGATTTGCATAAACACTTTTATCGAAATATAAATGACTTAAAGTGCTTTGAATATATCAGCATGTAGAATGCCCTTTTGTATGAATGCCTCAGCTAACCAATGAATGTTGAGGAACGTCACAAGGAGATAGTTAAATTGAAAGAATTATTGGAGCTACTTATTCTTACCAAAATATTTTAAGAGTTACTAGAACATATTTAATATACATAATATTCACTTACATAAATTACCATATAACAGAGTACTCATTTTTCAACATCCCGAACTGAGATCTTTCTTAACCTGAAGCTTCTCCGCATTGCCTTCATGAATTTTGCAATTCTCGGGCGTCACATTACGCGCTCCTTTTATGGCGTCACTTTAACGAGCTATCAGTCCTGAGCTTTGTTTGGCCAAAGGTATATTAAAAAGGATACGGCTATTGGCCGACGGATATTGGCTAGACAGGAGTGGGAGATCCGTCTTAACCGGTGAGTAAATTTGAAAGTCGGGTTCAATAACTCCCGACATTGCCTTGAGATTTATGGAAAATATTCTCTAATAAAAAAGAAGTGCTATAAAAATGTGGGGTTACTTTTTGTAAAGAAAGTTCTTTTGATATCTTAGGAAACACGAATAAATACAATACCTAATACAATGGGATATTAATTGATCGCCCAATGCAAATCTATTTATTGATGGCCGCTTTTTTCATGTAATAACTAGCTATTGTCCTTAAGCATTTGGAATCCCACTAAAAAAAAGGCCTACAAATTTAGGTTATATTATATATTATATTTTTATATATCTATATATTTTTCGTATATCTTCAAAAACAGGATTAAATGCAATACCCAAAACAATAGAGTTATAATAGATATCATTGCAGTCTATGTATTGATGGTTGTCAATTTCAGTAAACAAGTTGTCTTTGTCCTTGAGCTTTTGTAAGCCCCCTATTTTTTTGGGATCCCCGATAATGAATGGGGACCGTGGTATCGAGAAACTGATTACAAATTTCACAGGGACCACTTTCAGAGGCAGAGAGGCCACTCCCCAGAGATTCTGGATATCCGGCAATGAGATGCATAATAAAAAACGCCAGCGACAACAAACTAACAAAAGTCAAAGCAATTGTAATAAATGACAGTCAGACATCTGCCAAGTGGCCAAAGGACGAGGACGTGGGCGGCTTCTTGGCAAATGCCAGCTTTGCAAATCCCCGGCAATCCAACCTCCAACCTCCCGGGCAGTGATATCCACTCCGAGTGGCGTCCCCGGATGGGTAGGAAATTTTCTAGCATTTTAGCATCATTAGCATTGATTTATGATTAAGTTCAACCTCAATTTTCAGTTAAATCGTTTTCCTTGCCAGCCTCGTTTTGCGCTTGTGCGTCCTTCCCCCCTTTCCTCTTTTTTTTTTGCAAGGGACTCTGGTGAAAACTTGCGAACTGCTTGGGTTTGGGGGGGATTTCGGAATTTCCAGGGGCTGACGTTGGAAGGGGACTGGCGAATCCAACTAAGGAGGCTGGCAAAACGTCGAAAACAAGAAATCAGAAAATCAGAAGTAGCTGCGATTCTCACAATCGGACGCACTGATGTGTATAATGATCTTTAGCTGGGATTTAAAACGGATAATAAATAATAAAAATACATGGCGATAGGGAGGGCCAGTCCTGAAAGGAATCCGAGCTTACTGTAAGTCGGCGCGCTCTCTCTTATAAAAAATGAATCGTTAAAAGGCCGCACAACGAAACGAGAAGGAATATAAATGTTCGTTGCCACAACAAATCAAAAAAACTTAAGGCCAGAAACGGAAAAATAACGCAATATTCGAGAAATGTAAGTCGCAAATGGAAGACAAGGCTTGACAATGGCAATGATATATTATGGGTCACTATGTAAAGCCAGTTTTCCCTGTCTAAATACAAATAGTAGGCCTGCCGATTGAAATAGAAATATAAATTGAAATAGATAGAAACTTTAATGATGAGTCCTGTTTGTCACAAGAAACTGATATGAATGATGCTTTGCTCCTCGCCGAGCTGAACAAATCGAGCCGACAATACAGCTTCATAATCTCCATTTGAATAATGTTGTTCAATAAACACAATTGCTTTCATTCAGCCAGTATTTGTATCCGTATTCGTATTCGTACTCCCATTGATACCAAGCGCTAGAGAAAACTCACATCGTTGTCTGGCATTTTTCTCGATTTAAAGGACTGAAAATGCGAAAAGGCTGGCGCACAGCCGCCACAGCAGCGGCATTGAAATATGGAATAAGTTAAAAGGATTTATTAACTTTTAAAAGCTTCGCACACAACAACGCCAAAAGGACCAAGGAACGAGAAACGACAAATATTGCATGCTGACTTCGGAAAATTGCAAAGGTACTTTCCATCGGAATGTCAGCAGGGTCCCTTTAAAGCGAATGGGCGATTTATACAACCGATTCGGGGTCCTTTGTCGCTCAATCGGAATTTGCTCATATGAGGGGTGAAAATAAGCCCAAAAGGGAGGATGAAAAATTAACAATCCAGACGATCTTCTGTCATTATTAACTTAAGATACTCAATGGTTCAAAGTTGTTAAGAACTAGTACAAGCTCACTGAATTAAAGCAGGGCTATATTTTATAAAAATTTAATGGTTGTTAGACCCTGAAGATAAATCCTATTATCTCCAATTAATGGTAAATTCCAAATAATAATATTAACATTAAATATCACAAATATCTTTAAAAATCTGATTACAGTTAATCAACTACAACCTACAATCTTAAAGTAACTTAAAGCTTGTATATTGTTATTTTCTAGAGGCTTATGTAATATTTACACAGTGAAGTATCAAAGCTTACAGTACCGAAACTTACATTTTAAGCCACTTAAATATACATAATTTTCCTAAATTAGACTTTCCTCAAGTAGAAAAAATCAGATCTAGCTTCCACTAAAGACCTCAAAACTCAAAACAAACTAGTCGGAGTAAATGCACATGACAAATGCACTTCTTTGTAGCAACAGCAATACCATATATCCTTTATACAATGAACATCACCCGCACTCGTGCAGAGCGAGGCTTTTGGCTGGTGCAACCATATTCGTGAATAAATTGTGCTGCCAATAAAAAATATAGTAAACTCAAACAAAAATGCACACAAAGCACATAAATTGGCTTCCTGTCGCCAAGGCAGCGACTTATTTGATGCGATCCCGAACCCACCACCCAACTGCACAACTGCACCACCGAATCCCAAGCAAAACCCACTGGTTGTGGGTATAAATAAACTAACTGCGACTCCTGCTGGTGCACTTGACTCAACCAAACAGGAAACAACCAAACAGCAGCTAGTTTTCCGGCCATGGTCAGAACTTTACTCACTTAGGAAAAAACATAATGTTGGTAGGGTCTAAATACGATGGAACAGCTTTATTAAATTGTAGGTTTGTTTTGAGAAGGAAAAATATTGCTTATGCCAAGAAAGCCTCTTGGTGCCTTAAAAATTGGTTTCATAGTCTACGCTTTCGGGTCTTTAAGCCTACATTTAGTTCACCATGACTTGCATTCAAGAGTTATGCCCATTTTTTCATTAAGTTTAAGACTTTTATTATCATTTGAAAGTCTTTTTTATTATTATTTATTCAGTGGGGAATGAATTTATTTACCTTTTATTATAATATATTATGCATAAATATATAACTGAAAATATAGAATGTTGGATGTAACTTCATCTTTGGCTAACTAAATGTTTGATTTAAGTGTTTAATAAATTAATATGTAAAATTTAAACATACATTAACAAAATGGTTAAATCAATTTTATTTTTACAATTTAATTACAACTATTTAAAGTTTTGTTTGCTTTCAGCAGTGCACAATTTGAATTAAACACTTTTGAAGCGCAGCCTTTGTGATGCTGCTGCTCCAGTGCAGCTCTCAATGGAAATTAGCACACTTTTCACATTTTCTCTTTGAGTGTCTGGCGCTGGCGATTGCAGTTTTTAATCCATTTTCGCTCCCTTTTTAGCCCGTTTCGGTTCCCCGGCTCCGTTCGTAAATTCAAAAGTTCGGAAGCTGTTAATAATGTCGACAGGCGCACGACACAAGTATTTCATTAGAGAAAAGGCATCCCCGTCCCTCAGATCCTGCTGCTTCTGTTCCCCTTGCCCCATCAGATAGCATCCCATACTATACCATACCATCCCATGCCATACCATCCCATCCAACCGTATCCTGTCGTCACTTTTTCCTGGGAGCAGCAGCGTTTCCTCTAATTTTCAATTTGGCTTTTGCCCGAGTTTCGTGCACGAAATGTTCTCGCGTGTCGTGATATCTGTTCGAAAGCAATTACACCATCGCTCCCATGGCAAATGAAAGAAAAACTAATTAAATCCTTTGTCCAGCATTTTGTCATACAAAGTGGCGGGGGAAAACAGCGGGTTGGAGGTACATAAATAGATCGTTGGGTCAACTATTTAGCTGAGTTATTCCAAACCGGGCATTTGCATTTCTTAACAATCTAGCGCTCTATGCAAATCAAATCTGCAATGCGCCATAGCTCTTGAGTCTTTATTCTTTATTCTATGTTAATGTGATCGATATGCTTTCGATTTCAGCATAAATGGCACATCAGCGGCATCCATCTTGATGTAAGTGGGATTACGATTGAGCCCGCAGCGGAACAATGTCATCGACAAGGACCAAGGATTGGGAGGATGGCAGACGGATGGCAGTCATAAATTTTACACTGCCTTGAAGCCCATTAGGCTAAAAGAGTGGCCAGTGAGTTGAGTGGGCCGAGTGTCTGCGGCAGGTGCATTTCCATGCCACTTCCCCCGCAGCCCGCGCTGCATTGATTTATGCCAATCACGATTCGCTAATAACTCAGAGGGTCTACTGATGCCACTCCACCACTTCTCCATGCCACTCCAATGATGCTGATGCCCCTGATGCTGTCATAATGGCAGCAATTTGAGGGTTAAATTGGATATGCTTCAACGCTTGACAAAGTTGGTCACGTGCTCGTTTTTTATACCCGGTATTCTTAAAGTTGGAGGGGTATATTAATTGTGTTAACAAATGATTCAAAAGGGATCACATCGATCAGTATATCTATACATATCCTGAACCATATTATCAAACTCAAATGTTCTGTTATATCAAAATTAAGATGATCTCTTTTAATTAAAGAAATTGAGTGTTGTTAACTTTGATCTTTAGTTCAAAACAAACCCGTTCTCTTTTATTTATAATCTTGCATATATATAGTTTGATCAATGTAACAACTTTATAAAATTTCTATATATACAAATAGTTTTACATTCCTTAATTTTTCAAATAACTTTATTATACAAATGAATTCGTGGTCACTGGCACAATTTCAGTTCGCAATATCATAAAATCTAAAAGGTATGTGTGCTTTGTCTACATGTTTCAATTTAGCCGTAATCTGGACCTATATAAACATGAGATAAATTGACATTTAACAACTAGTGCCGTTTAATTCGCTATTATATCCTAGAAGTTATATCACTTATTAGTAGGTATCCTAATGTCCTTTCTCAAACTCAGATTTGTTCTATTTTCTTTCGCTACATAATTGACGTTTTATTAGCATCATTTTGTCTGCTTAAGGGACATGCAAATTTCCATCGCTTGCACCCTCATCGATTGCACTTTAAAGTGGATACTTTACCTTACCTTGGCAATTATAAAGGTCAATCGAATAATGATGATGATGCTAATAATGACTATAACGCTGATGCTGATGGCACTCATAAAAACTTTAATTCGTGCACACCCACTCACTCAGCTTTTCCGCCCTTTCCGCAGCACTTGGGAAAATCGAACTTGAGAACTTTATAAGCGCTCACACACACCCACAGACACAGAGACAGGGAAACACAATAAAATGGGAAAATTTCATAATTGAACAAGGATTCAACATCAATTTATGACATAATGATATTTGAGTGGGGCAAATTGCGTTAGCCCAGTGTTTGTGTGTGTTTGTGGGGGAATCTAGGGAAGATATTTTTGATTTTTTTGTGGGGTCACAACCTTTTTTGTATGCTTGTCCCAGCGATTTCGCTTCGTTTTATGTAAATTATGGGATTATGTTGTGATTTAGAATGGGTTACAATTGGAGCTTAAGGAGCACATAAGAGGCTATCTCTTCCTTGGCATTGATAGGGTGTTGAGGTTAATTTGAGGCTTAGTGCGATGGCCATTAAATTGAACCACAGTTCGGAGCCACAATATTCTGGAAAGCCAACCCATTTTCCAGCGCACTCCGAGTGATTAATAGCTGAAAAACTTGTTTTCTAATTATTTAACACCCGAAAACTACGACAATTAATTATGTGGCTGAACAATGAAGCCCCTGACGGACATTGTGGGTGACAAACACACACAAAATGCAAAGAGCTTACAACAATATCTACTACAACAATAAATTTTATTGTGAAACTCACCCACACACACACAGCACACACTCACATAGAGACATTCAACATTGCTGTTGCGAATTTTGTATAGAACATTTTTTGTTCCTGTTTTTTTGGGCTGGCAAATGAAATTGTAGGGGAATGCACATGCAGAAAAGCCGTTGTACACACTCGAAAATGAATACATTAGATAATAGTAAATGAAATATAACTGATACCTAAAATCGGAGACAAAATTATTAAGTCCTAACATACAAATTAAATAAATTATACAAAAAAATAATGCTGATATCATTACTGTTTTTTTTGAATTCATAAGCCGAAGTTATAAACGTAATTTTCCAAATCCCTTTAGATAATAGGATAATTCTATGATTAGGCAAACTCAACAAATAATTTACTACTAAGTGTATTTAATTTTTCTCTAAGCTTAAGCAAAGCTTACAAATATTTAATTTGAATTTAGCTTTAATTTAATGAACAAAATTCGGAAATAATAAAACCCAATTGAGCACGATAATGTCTTCAGTCCGTTTTTAATCACAGTTAATAGGCTTAAATGACCGAATATTAAACGTAAACCAATGTTAAAACGTATTTTCATTTTCCACGAAGCCATTTTTTTTTGCCCTCTTTTTCCGCTATGGAAATTTTCGAGTTTCCTATACAATTCGGCCACACACAGACTCGCATGCAAATGCATTTCACTGCAGTTGGGTTAATTGTTTTTTAGGCATGCAGAAAAGCACAGAAACGAGAAAGAGAAGCTGGAAAGAATCATTTAATGGCATCGCACATTCATTTGAAACTTTTTAATTAAACTGAATACTGTGACAAATTATTTTAACGAGCTTTTCGCATTGCAAATTGAAAATGCGAAACGCTTTAAAGAACCACAAACTCAAATGTCAACCCCAAAGGCTGGGCCTCAAAAACACGACAATCCCAACCCAACAATTAGGGGGAAAAAAAGAAACTAAAATAAAACAACACAAAAGCGCCCAAGAAATCTGCTTAAAACAATTATTTCAAAATAATTGGCTTTAATTGCCAGCAGCTTCAGCCCCGACAACGTCGTCTTTGGCCAAGAGGGAAAACTTATGCCCAAGTGTAGGTCATAATGGCATCTATCAGTGGCCAGTCGAGGGTTAAAGCGGGGCGGAAGCGGAAACAAGCAATTTTGCGGCAAAGTTACGAGTGCCGCAGACAAGAAAAACAAAAACGTGGCGATAAGAAAGCCACGATGGCTCCAAAGTGTGCAAGTTTTCATTCTCTTTTGAAAGTAACTCAACAAGTTCATGCCTTAGACATGGGCCAATTTTATAATTAACCGACTTTGTTTAAGATTTTGTCTGCTTATATGGCGAGCACTTCGAAAGTTTAGGGCCAATTAAGGGCCGTACATCATCTCAAGCCAAGGCAAACGATACGATCCAGTTAATATAACCATTTAAAAAGAGTAAAGCCATCTGAACCGCAGACAACAGGCCACAAAGTTGAGGAGAAACTTACAGACTGTGTGGCAAATGTTTATTGCGCTCGAAAGTCTCAACTCAAGTCTTAAACTGCTCGAGCGCACCTCGCAGAGGCGTGCAAGATTAATGGTGGAATTAAAAAGCAAGCCATGTACGTCGAGCATTGCACTTAATTAAAAATGTTTGCCTAAATTATGTACAGACAATTAGAGAGGCAGACGGGCCAGACAGGCATTTCCGCAACTTGCGGTTAGGATTTTTTTCCCCCGCCCTCGGAAGTTCATTGTTGGGAGTGAAACATGAGTTTTCCTCGGCACCAAACTCACTTCACCGAGGTTATTATGAAGGCAATCTGAGTGGCAGAAGTCCTTAAGTGCCCGAGTCTTCATATTTTCTTCCATTTCTCTCGTTTTTTTGTTCGTTTGTGGCTATTTCCCAGCGAACAGTGCTAATTAATTGCTTGAACAATTGCACTCCTCCTAATGGCAGCCGCATTGTTGTGGGTCCCCGTTGCGTATACTTAATGCGCGAAATTATTTCACGCTCACTTACAAGTGTCACAATTTCGAGTTGTGTCCTCGTCGCCGCTCCAAATGAGACCGCATAAATTTTGCAACTGGATGGCCGCCTGCCACGCGCCACAAATGCAATAATTGCGCATTTTGCAATGGCAATGCGACCCTGGCCAAATGTGTGACACTTGGCCAGAAGAGGACTTGGCCTCTAGGCCAAACACACACACACACTCGCCATAATGCCATGGTAAATATCTGTCCTCGAAACGGGTGTGCTTGTGTGTTTTGCACATTTTTAGCATGGCACACCAAATTGTAATTAAGCGAATATCATTTTCTGACAGACACCTCCAGTGTGGGCAAGTGAAATGCGTTCAGGCTTTGAGGTTTAGAGAGACCTACATTTATTTATTGGTTTTTTATACGATCTATAGATCCAGCTGGGATCCATTCTTCTTTAAAGATACCAAATTTTATATTTTGGTTTTCATTTTTCGATCCATCCATCTACTTGGTCTTGCAGCACTGATCCTTGGGTCCATTCTTGCACACGCACTTGCAGTCCTGATTGCAGGCGCAGTTGTCGCCGCACTTGGTGTCCGTGCACTTGCAGTCTGTTAAAAGGTTTTATTAAATTTGTATTTAATAATAAATATTGAATTTTCAACTCACTAGCTCCGCAACCTTTGCAAACCATGGTGTGGAAATATTTGTTTTGATTTTTTCTTGAACTCGCTGAATACGTTTCAACTTGCTTGTGGTCAGCTTTGTTTATGCCTTGCGTATTTATAGACCCGACCACCTACGAAGTGCCGCGTGAAAATTTTTGCACTCTGTTTTGATTGATAAGGAAAAACGTGCGCAAAATCAACACAAATTACATGACTGCACCCAATTCAAGCCAAGTTGAGACCCCCAGGCATTATCAGTCAAAGCAGCTACATATGTATATATGAAATTGCGATAAGATATCGAATGTCGCATTAAATAAAACAACATTTTACTCACTAACAACAACAAGTGACATATTTAAAAACATATTAAATATAATTACTTTATTTTTTGTATTATTTATTTATTATTATTTTACCCATTTTTCGTAAGTGAGGAATATCATACCTCGATGAGCTCGTAGTTTAATTTCCAATCCACTGGCATTCAAACATAAACATTTTTTATTTTTGCCAATTTTCGGAAAAAAAGATGTTAAAATGCGAAAATTGGTAAAAAAATAAATTTTCTTTTTTGTGGTGGCGATTGTTAGCATAAGAAGCAAGCTGCCCAAAACAGTAAGTCTCTTTGCTCTGCGCCTTGATTTGTCGAAACTGCGATTGAAAAACCGCAAAAATATGAGTATTTTTACTGAAATCTGATATTAATTTTTTCAACCAAAAAAATCAGTGTTTTGGCTGACAAACTGCAACGAAACGTCCGAGTGAGGAATGTCATACCTCAATGAGCTCGTAGTTTAATTTCCTATCCACTTGCATTGAAACCTAAAATTATTTTTTTTTGTAATTTTTCTCAAAAAAATGATGTAACTCCTTGTTAAAATGCGAAATTTGGTCAAAAAATACATTTTCTTTTAGGTGATGGCGATCGTTAGCATGAGAAGCAAGCTGCCCAAAACAGTAGGTCTGTTAGCTTTGTGTCAAAAAAATTCGAATATTTTACTGAAATCTGAAATCTATTTTTTCGACCTAAAAAATCAGTGTTTTGGCTGCCATAATGCAAAAAAAAGTACGAATGAGGAATTCCGTACCTCGTTAAGCTAGTAGTTTGATTTCCAATCCAGTGGCATTCAAACCTAGAAACGTTTTTCTTTTGCCAATTTTCGCAAAAAAAATTCGAAAATTGGTAAAGAAATAAATTTTGCCTTAACTGAGAGCGATCGTTAGCATTGAAAGCAAGCTGCCTAAAACAGTCGGTCTTTTAGCCTTACTTCTTTATTTGGCTGAACTGCAATTGAAAAGCCGCTAAAAATGTAGTATTTTTGCCTAAAATCTAAATTCCTAAATTCTGAAAACTACGGCTGAAAAACAGCATAAAAAGTATTTCTTAATTAAATTTAAGGCTCGTTTAAAATTCCTATAAATTAGTGTATTGGCTGGCTTACTTATGCTTAATTTTTGACAAACTATCTCTATTTGTTTACAAATGTGAGATCATTTTATGAGGCCTTAATTATTCCAAGAAAACTTTGATTTTATTTTAGATAACTTATCAATTATAATAAAAAATATAATTTTTTGGATGAAACAAATTTACAACTAATTTTTAACCTATTGTAGAACCGATTATTTGTCGTATCGGAGAGCATACGTTTGGTCCCAGTCCGATTCACTGTGAACTATGTTCCCAATCCCACGCTACAACTACTTGTTATGCGCACTTGGCGTCCAAAGGGGTTAAGAGTGGAATTACCGCAAATTGCAAAAGTTTTTAATTGTTTATCTCTTACTTTTCTCGGTGTCTCGGGAAGGGGTTCTGAATCTGATTCTGAATCCGAGTCCAGGGGTTCCGGGGCTCTGGGGTCCCCCCAGACTCGGTTGAAACATTAGCGCAACATGGCCCCCGCAACCATGTTGTCCTTGTCGCAATCAGCAAACAAAAATCTCGTTGGGCGGATGCAGAAATTAGCCCAGTCGAGTTTGCTAGCGCTTGTGGCAGAGTCACAGGATGAGGTCAAATTATTAATTTAATATGCATCCGTGCCGCCTCGGACTTTCGACTTTGCCCGACTCTTCGACTTCCGTTTGCCGCAGCCGGCAATTTTGGCAACTGTCTCTGCCTTTTTTTGGGTTTTCAGCCCACTGGCCAACTGAGGTGGCCAGCAAAATGGCCACCACTTCCGGCCATCCTCCCGCGCTTTTTCGGCGACTTTGCTTTGCCTGATTAACGTTTAAACTCATTAAGATAACGTAATTTTTGGTGCTCCGCTGGATTTTACTTTCGAGCAGCTGCGCCCGAAGGTCCAAAACGAGCAGTTGGGTCTTTGGGTTCAAAGGTCAGCTGGCTGGAAATCTGTTGCCATTGTCTGAGGCTGGCTGTTTCGTAATTGGTTTGTAAACAATTTCACCGGCTCTTTGACAATTTGCTTGGCCATTCCGTTTTTGCGGTCGGGCTAATTGCAAATTTTCAGCAGTTCCAGCTGGGAGCTTCTTATCAAAATTGAAGTCCGCTTTTCGGCCGCGAATTATGCCCTCTATGTTCACGCTCAATTAGAGCCTGTGGTTTTGGATTTAGCCCTGGCCCGGTTTTGGTTATGTTCTGCTCCGGGATCTGTTTACTCACCCCCCCCTATTTTTTGTGGGCGTGGCATCCGGGTCGGCGCTTGTTTACCCGCCAATCAATTCAATTTGCGACTTGTTTGCGCCCGGCATCGTTCGCATTTCAGCTTCATTTTTGGCTGGCAGCTGTATCTGTATCTGGATTTGGGTAAGGGTTTGCGTTAGGGCTTTGCGATGGAAGTTGCTTCGAAGCTACTCTAGTCAATGGCCGCCACAGGCAAAGCGCTCCCTTATTAAATGGGCAAATATTTTCCCTGGCACATTAGATAAATGCTATGATTATGATTATGGCCTGTTCAATGGCATTATAATATGGAGTAGCCGGAGTCTCGAAAACGAGCGGAATAATCAAGCAGATTGGGTTTGCAAAGTGGGAACATAAACCATTTCTATTATATTTATTAAACGCCGATTCCTTATTTATTAGAAACTGTTTTATAAGTAAAGTTGTTGTTTTTGCTTATAGTCTTTATTAAATATTAATTTAATGTCTTTTCGTTCCCATCATAGTTTGTATTAAAATACTTAACTTTTTTGTTTAAACAGCTACTTACCTTTCAACTCTCTGCAATTAGCTAACACTACTTAAGTCAACTGATAAGGTGTATCTATCATTTTCTATTTTCCAATTTTCAACATTCCATGGGCACCAATTACCATATTTCCATCCAAAGCTCAGGAGATCAAGAGAACATTTTAAAGCTCTGAGATGGGGGGAAGAAGAAGCAAACTTACCTTAAAGGGTAAAATCTAATAGGAGAGAGTACCCAAGAAAATACCCCCTTAAAACTTAAGGCGGGGGTATTTCTATATTACCCTCTTATATTCAGAAACACATTTTGTTTGTAAGGAAAATTACTGATTTAAAATAAATGCACAATATGCTAGCCGAAAATACAACCAAATGAGTTTATGTATTGTACAATTAATTGGTAAGAAGAACCCATTAATGAACGTTCCATTGTGCTATTTTTGCTAATTAGTTTTGTTTCTGGAACAATTAAATATATAGTTCCGAACGCCAAAAGATTTTACAAAACAAAGTTAGACAAGTGCCTAATTCCGAAGCGCGATGGTTTCTCCATTTCATTCATTCTAACAGAATTTGTTAGCGGCAGACCCGCCGATGGCCTTTCCGCACTCACTGCTTTATACATGTCAAATCGCATTCGAAATTTTCTAACAGCACTAAAACAATTTCAGAGTACGCACCCTTGGGCAGCTCCAGGATTCAGGACGATGGACGGCGAATTCAGGACTCTGGACCCTGGACACTGGACTTCGGATGCAGGACGAGGAGGACTACGTCATGTGGCCGAACAACCGAGCAGCGGGCCAAACTGGAAACATCAAAAGCTGGGGGTGGCTGGGGATTGGGTTGGATTCAGTTAAAAACAAAAAAAAAAGAGAAAGCCAGGAACAAGCCTTGGACCAAATGCTGCCCTGTTTTTTGGTTCTGGTTCGGGATCTGCCTGCGTTGCGGCTGCTGTGGTTGCAGTTCATGGTGAAAGGCACCCAAAATGCGGGGTGGGGGGGATGAATCAGGCCTAGGCCGAACGGACCCAAAAATGTTCTGCAATATGCGTCGAGTTGGAAAATTCATCATAAATTCCATGCGACAACATGGGAGCCAAACTTTTCATATGCTCCTCAAAATGCCGCACTGCACTGCACTGCCCCACGTCCCTCGTCCCAGGCAACCATCCATCCATCCCATCCCATCACACACCATACCATACCATACCATCCGAAACCCAATCCGTCCGTCCGTCCAACAGCTGCTGGCGATTTTTATTTATACATACGTATACGAATACGTAGGTCGGGCAGTCTGTTGCCGCATCTCGACACGCCGAAGTGTGTTAAATGCATATTTGCAGAGCTTAAATTCCATAACCGACCGAATGACGACAATCGGCAACAGCTGGCATAGTAAATTTTATATTTAACATTACACCCCTTGACTGCTGACGTTGTTAACCCGAATTGCGATTTGCATAAATGTCAGTTGGGTAACCCTCTAAAAACAGTGCTGCCAATGTTTGTCTCTCCGCAGGACAGATCTGTTTTTTTTTTGTGAAAGGGACAAGACTCGAAAAGTTGTTACATATCCTCTAAGTGGATGAAACTGAATTCCAGTTTGAGCATCTGCCTAGTTTTTAAAATGTTCAAAACTCCTTAGAAACAGCATTTTGTATTGTAATTAAATATTTGTTATATTTTCTTCATTTTTAAAATGTAAAGCTATGGCATATTACAATTTAAAAAAAATCTTGTAATACAAACCCCTGGTTCTTAGTTTTTTTCTAGATATTTCTTACATTTTTTTATTACTTAGCTTTGGCAGACACTCTTCCAGTCGTTTCTTTTGTTTTACCCCATCTTGTGGTCTGACATTTTTTATCGACTTCAAGTTTAACAACTTCCACTTGCAATTATAACTATCTTTGCTGAGGGTTAAGGTTTTACGACTGCCGCGATGCCAAACCGTTTTTATGACAATTCCTCCATCATTATGTCGCCTGATCCCTTTAAAGCCGGCAATTGCCGTCGTTCGTGTCGTCAATTGAAATTGCTTGGCATCAGTGCAAGTTGCGAGTTGACATTACACGCCGAAGCTGCCATATTCATCACACTCACGCCCCGAAGAACGCACCAAAGTTTGTCAATCTGCCAGCAAATGACATGCATCGTCGCCGGCGATGAGTCCTTGAAGGGGGCGGGGGGCGGTGGGCGGCAGAGGGTGGCTGTGGGTGGCGAGGGGTGTACTTAAAAGTGTGCAACACTCGACCCGCGTTTCACGATGCTGACGTGCCAATGTCACAATTATTTAGGCAAGCCCCCTCGCTCCACTCAACCAAATACCATGGCTTATGAAACAGTCTTCGAACAGGAAGTCCAGAAGAGCAGGCAGGTTGATTTTGCACTTAAAAATATTTAGCTGTATTTTTATGGGAGTTTTTGGGGCTTTAAAATCAAAAATTGTCACTATACTAAAGATATTCTAGTTCATCAGGAATATATGTTAAATATTCTTATCAATTTTTTCATGTCAATATTAAAATATTTCTAGATAAAGACTAATTTAATAGAATTGTAACTTTTAAGTCTTTAAAATAAATTACACTACCCAGAAAATTATTTAAGGATAAACACAATATTCAATTTTAATAAAAATATGACAAGTTTCCGAATGAAAATCGTTCTAAAAAAAATAACTTTCAGATTTAACTATTTATAATTAAAACAAAATTCAAAATCAAATTGGGATATTGAAATAAATGTTTGACGTTCAGACAGAATTAAATTACTGAAAATCACATAGGAAAAGAGATTCAAAACGTTTTACTCGCAACCGACTTTTTGTTCGATGATTTTATAGCATCATATCGTTAGCGGAAGTAACTTTTTTCAAGTGATGTCGTATCCGTTGCAACGGCTGCAAACTTCACATGCGGCGCGATGAGAGGTGAGAACTTGACGGAAATCACTAGAGGAACTTTTTTAATGGAATCAAATCAAATTGTTCGGAAGCTGTAAAAAGCGATTGCACGGAAGCATTTTGAGTTGTTGACAGCGGGCGGCGCCACACCGCCAGCAACTACAAACAACCTGAACGACAACGACAACGACATCGACAGCCGCCAACAGTCATCGAGGTGCAAAAAGCGACACCGGAAAACTTGCCAAAGTAACGCAAACTGAAAATTTCTAAAAAAAAAAAAAAGAAAACGGAAAAAAAATCGGAGGCGGGAATTGGGGGCGTTTTGGGAGGAATCATAAGTACACACTTGAGGGGGAGCTTGGCTACATCGTCAATAGAGCGTCAAGTGTGCGCTTGTCCACGCCCATTTAAAGCTCAGCAGCCAAGGGAAGCTAACGGTGGCTAAAATGCACTGAACAAAATAATAAGTCTATATATCGAAAGTCATAAAAAAACGCTTATTTCAATCCATCCGACTTCGAAGAAAAATTTAGGTAAAATAAAAAACAATAGTGATGATTAAATGGTTACATTTAATTTTAAATAGGTTCTAGTTCTAGCACTAACTTTTCTGTGTCTGATTATATCGGTTTTGTCTCTACCGAATTTTAATATATTGAATATTGATGCAATCATTAAAATAGTGAAAATACTCACTCAAAAACATGAGGAAATTGTATTGCGAAATAAGTCCAATCTTAAGAATCTTTAAAAATAACTCAAGTTTGGAAAAAGATATTGTCCAAGAACATGAATTTAGAAACTTCGTAATTTTACAAGGTTAGGATGAAGATAAAAAATATTCTCTATTTTAAAATGTATCATTACCTTTCTATATTATAACTCATATTTGTTATAGATTTGTACGCCTTTTAAAAAATATTAAAATATAAATTGCCCACATGCATTTCTCCCAGTGCAGCAGCGAGAAGCCACCATGTAATTGGCCAAATGACAATGTGCACAAGGTGCAAGAAGTTGCCACCGAAAGACTAGAAAAAATGCAGAAACTCCAAGCGGTGGAAAGCAGAACAGAGCAAAGTTCAAAGTGCAATCGTTCGCTTTTCGGTTATATGGCGCATAAGTTTCGGGAGCTGCACTTGCAAAGTTGCAAAGGCCATAAAAATCGGCCATAAAGCGTCAGGCTTCAAGATTCGAGCGCCGGGCTTCAAGCTCGGTGGCCGCAAACGGCTCGTAAATCAACTTAACACGCCGCAGGCCGACAGTCCAGACAAGCTAATAATTCTTGTTGACACCCAACGTCTCCGAGTTATGCACAATGGACTGGGATTCCCGCCCATTCGGATTAAGATAATCAATTCATTAGCGTGACCGCTCCTGCAGCCTGTTGCACTGAGAGAAAATAGATGTCGGTCACTGGTAAAAAAAATATATATGATTTATGATTCTTAAAGCAAAACGTCTAAACATACATTTTATTTACGTTTTGAAGGTATTTTACTTATAACAATACAAAATAGCCAACATCCCATATAACTCCGAAACAAAATATAATAGATTTGGGAACCCATATTTGAGTATTATCCTTAATAAGTTAAAAACAGCAATCTATTTTAGACATATAACTCATATTTATGAAATGGGATTTTTATGGTTTTTACTTATATCAACCATAATTATTATATAATAACTATCAGAGATCATTCAATGTTCAAAATGTCCTGTTAAAACATTAAATTCCGAATGCAAATTTTCGAATTTCTGAATTTTTTTGCAGTATGGAGGATGCGAATTACCGAATTACCGGGGTGCCAGGACCAACTAAAGTCCTTTTCCGAGGTGCAGAACCGGAATTGCAATGGCAGTCGCTGGGGGAACAAATGTTCACTCCACATTACATTTGTCTTAGACGGCGAGCAGATTAATTGCCAATGAGTGTGTACAAGTTCGAGATGAAAGTTTTTCAGAGCCGCGGAGCCCCTTTTATCTTCGCTCCATTGCGTCGACGTTGCGCTCCGTGTGACATCCTAAAACGGGGCCACGTACATTTTATCTGCTGCTCCTCTGGATGCTCCTGATCCACCTCCTGCTCCACACAATTCGAGGTTTTTGAGGTGAAACAAATTTCCGGTGACATAAACTTAATTAGCTTTTGTTCGGGCTTTTGTTTTATGGTTTTGTGGGTGCAAGTGCCTGTGGGTGTTGGGTGTTGGATGGTTTTTGGGTGGGTTCCACAGTGGTTCCGCGGTTTGCAAACTGGGCGCTTCAGTGGTTCTACTTAAGGAGACAGAGTCCCTCCCTAAAGCCATTGTCTGCTCGTTTTTATAAATGGCTTTGGCATGCTGAAAGGCGGCATTTAGTTTTGATTTAATTGCCTCCACTTAACAGATTTATCTTCTAGATGCCTTTGCTCTTTTTCAATATTTAATTAGTGCACACACAACAGCGCCAACAAAACAAGTTAAAGCTTACGCAAAACTCTATTACTTTCATCCACAAAAGTCGGCCAGAACTTTGCCAACCACTTTCGACATTTAACTTTCTTATCCCCCCGTAACCCTTCACCCCGCTCGAGTTTAATAAAATGGGAAAATATTTACTGATGATATCACAAAATAATACATAAATGTTTACCGCAAACAAAGGAAGCACTGCCAGCAACAACAATGCCAACAATCGGAACCAGCATGGGCAAAAATAATGAAATTGAAAACCGAGCTTACGCCAAACGTGGGTTCTGGAAAGGTGAAGGAAAACTCAAATAAAAGTCGGCCAAAAGTTGTCTGGTCTTGGGATTGCCCTCGAGATGGGGGCGGGGCTGATGGAAAAACGGGAAAACTGCGTGGGGAAAAACAACCGGCTGGAACCCGGAGGATTTGAAGAGACTAAAACAGTGAGTGCAAAGTTTATAAGCACTTTTCAGCATATCTAAAACTAATGCCTATGTTCGTTTATGTGTATTTCATATAAGCTGCTCAGGGGTTCTTTGCTGTTGATCAGCAGACCAAACTGAGGTCAAAAATATATCAAAGCTCTTCAAAAAAATGCATTATAAAATATTTTTGAATAATACAAAAAATAATAAATATATGATCTAGTATTGTATATATTCAGTATAGTATATAGAAATCATGGAAAGCATCGTTTCTTTCAAAAACTTATAATCAGTTAGATTATTTTATTAAAAATCAGACGACTAAAAATATTTATAAGCTATATTTTTTGTATCTTTTCCGTCTTCGAACATTTTTCATTGAGTGTTCTTAGTTCAAGTTTCCCATTTTTATTTAAATACGAAATCGTTCACCTGCACACCTACATGTGTGTGGCTCATAAATACTTTATCAGCCTTCCGGGGCTAAGAAGTGGAAAGGTAAGGAAACTTTGCACTGGGACTAAGCCGACGATATAATGATCTCCCCAGGGTATCAGGCAGGACAACCAGACCCACACTAGCTAGTTGGGAAAAGCTCCCCCACTCAGGCAGACAGAGCTGATTAGGTCCTGAATTGAGATTCAGCTTGCATGGCTCGGCATCTCACCTTAATCGGCTGCCAAAGTTACTTATGCTTTTGGATTGTGCTACAGCATTCCCCGCAATGGAATCCCAAATGCCAATCCTTTCCAGTGATGGTAAGGGTACTACTTGTTAAGTCTAAGCAGTGTTAAGACTATACACTCCTATAAGGTAATCTCTTATTTTTTGTTAGACGAGAATCTTTTTTTTTTACTACAACTTTGGTTTCGAAATACATTTAAAAAATGTATTGACAAATATTATTTGTATATATTCTTATCGATTAATATAAACAGTACTAACCCACAAAAAATTAGTTATTAGCTCTTGCTCAATCAAAGGATTAAAGGTTACCTAAGACCTCAAAAAAAACACCTAAATTTTATTTAGGTACAGCTACCTATACCCTAATCATCACTGCTCCTTCCCCGACCAACGTTTCCTCACAGACAATATTAACAGGAAGTGAAATCAAAAGGTTGTCTCTTACTTGATTTTCCCAATTCCGAGGCAGCTCGAAGAACCCCATTGTTCGTGTGGCTTGTAGTTTAACTTTATCATCTTCACTTGGCGGTCGGGAAGTTCCTCTGCCGGCCTCCGATTTCGACCGTGACTGGGAACTGGGACATGGCCGGGTTCTTGCCCCTGGACCCACTTGTCTGCCGTCTGCCAGCCCTCGTCTCCGTTTCCGTTGGCTTTATTCTCCTGGTTTGTCCGGCTCCATCTTCCCATCTCCGGATCCGGATCCGCCTGCTGTTATTGTATAAGCAGCTCATCTGCGGCTGAGCGCATTTTATTTGCTTCAAATTGAGTTATGCCTAATGAAAATCAAATAAGCCGCAATCGAGCCGGAAATGTTGGTTGAGTTCTTCTCGGCAGGACGTGTCCTTGCCATCGCTTTTCCTTCCACTTCGCATTGAGCCTGCCACTTCTCGTTTGGCCTTACATTAGCCTCATTCAGGACTTATTCACGCCCTTTTGTTCAAGTGGCTTTGGCATTTCAATGGCTCTGGTCTTATTGACAAGCAAATTACTAAATGGCTAGCAATTGCGATTTAATTAAAATTACTCAAAAAGCACATATTGATTGAATGGCATGTTGGAGTCAAACATTCTCTTACACAGAAAAGCAAATATTCCATAAATAATAATTTATTGGATTAAGGAGCTCAAACACTATTAAACCTATGTTATGTTTAATTTTTTTTTAAATTGTTAATCCCTAGTAAATACGTTAAAAAATGCTGTACAATCAAAAGTCCAACAAAAAGTTTAAGTTTTTTATGTATTTTTTATGTGATCCAACTTTTGACTTGACAAACATAACTTCTCTTTTTTTGTAGACAGCATATGTTTAGAACAAATTGTATTGTTAGCATTAAATTGAATTCATTTGAATGTCTGTATCTTTGTGGTATCTGTGATTTATCAACATGAGTACATCATCTAATAAATAAAAATCAATCAATCAATGCAGAGATGTTGATCAAAGAAGCATAATATTTTTAAAGCCCTCTTTAATTGATTTCTCATTTTCTAAAACAGTTTTAAAATATTTTAAAATCATTAGTATCTGTGGGCATTATTACATAATTTTTTATTACTACATGCCCTTGTGTACCCTAAGATTTCTATGACACCTCGGATAGTACAAATTGCTCCAAAGTAGTCTCATTAATTTTGTTTTCTCCGTGTAAATATCCAAAGATGTTGGGAACGCCTTTTTGGCCCACTTATCCGACTGAGTGGATTGCTACACATAAATTCTGGCATTCAGACAAACACATTTCATATTTCAGTTGCCGTCTGTGGCAAATGCAGTGGGAAATGCAGGAAAAGCCCGGCAGTATTTTGTTTATACATCAAATTGCCTTGGCAGTCATTATCCACATGCATGAGACCCCGACCAGTGTCTGCCGCCCACTCCGCCCCCTTGTCCCCTTTTTTCCACCCACCTAGGCAGGCGTTAAGTGCAAGTGTGGAAAATTATTTAATGACTTTTCTGAATTTGAAACGGAATTTGTAAGTGCGTTGCGGCGGCGAGCGGAGCAGGTCGGTGGAAGGGGGCCAAATATTTGCATAGGCAGGCACTTGGAGCAGGCGGAGGATTTGAGGATGGGAGGAGGAGGTTTGCAGGAACGGAGGAGGAACGGAGGAGAGGAGATCCTTTGGCAGCTGCCAAGTGGCCAAGTAGCAACCTGAGTCAAGTAACTCGCCCGGCCGGCAGTTTTTTGCCCCGGCTACATTCTTATTAATTATTAATGCGTCTTTGAAGTGCAGCGGCGGCTTCATCATCGCTAACGAAGCCGCCACTCAACTCCGCAATCTGAAGAACTACACAGGGAAAATGTGCTAGGTATAGAAAATAATCGAAGTGCTATGTTTAAATAGTGATCTAAAATCCATACTTCAAATCATTCAAAAAATTTATTTGATTTGTAATGTATATAAAATAAATTTAATGGGCAAGCACTAGCAGCTAGAACTAAACGATCCCTTGTTGTTTTTATAAACTACTTAAACATGAAGAAAATATATTTATAAAAGTGATAAAATTAATTTTATATTATTAAACAGCGTACAGGAAGTACTTTTTAAAATTATTAATAGTTTTTTTGCTATGTAATGTGTCGAAAATTAATTTAAAACTTCCACTTACCTCTGATACTTGTTCTGAAGCTATTAGTTCTTTTATGTATTCAACCTTCTTGCAACTATCAAAATGTAACAAAATTAAATAATCAATTATCATTTTATATACAAAGCCCCAAATTGTAGAAAATATATATTCTATATTTATTTTTTATATAACATTTTATATAAAAAATTGTCCCACTTTAAATTCCTAACAAGTCAACAATTAAATGATAAGTTTCCTGCAGTGCGAAGGACCTGGCGATGGTGTCAACATTAATTTGTGTGTCGGACGACACTCGCAAGACAGCTGACAGCCCAGAAGGATTTTGTTCCTGCCGCCAGGAGTGGCATATAATTTGTAATTAATGACCAGTTAAAGAGAGCAGCCTTCGGAGGCAAGGACCTTAGACAGAGGGAAGGGGAAATGGAGAAAGCGGAAAGGGGAAGAGCGAGTCCTGCGACTTACACTGGCAAAATGGCAAAATGGGTGACAGCCAAACGCTGATTTATGGCCGCCGACCGCAAAATTTATATGCCAACCAGTTTGACTAGCTTTTCCACAATCCCAGCCGCCTGCTTGTCCTTACAATCCATATTCACTTGTAATTCCCCTTCCCAAGGGGTACATTTATTGGGTAGCTACAGATCTTTACAAATTACCAATGAAATTCATCGTGTTACCAAGCCAAATATTTTGAATTGCTTGTTAAACAGCCACTAACACTTTAAACACTTGGTAATTGAGTTATTAACCCGTTCAGTTATAATGTTGAACAATTTTAATAAGCTTAGGTTTATTGAACCAAACATTTCATAACAATTAAAGGAGGTTAGATGTCAGGAGATTTATAGACTGGTTTACTAAAAACTGTAGGGAGTGAAGGTATCAGTTTTTATGGATACCCAGGGAGTGGTTAGGTATAAGCCAAATGAGTACTCCTCCTAAAAATATTTTCTTAGTACCTTCGTGGAAATGATTATATGTTACCATTTTAAAATAAATAAAAATACTTTAGACTTCTATATCATTATTGTCTGACCCATTTCATAAAATAGTAGGTATTATTTATGGACTTCATTTTTAGGGAACACGAACTTCGTTCAAGTGCCTTTTCAGATATATTTTTTTTATTCTTGCAGCATTTGAATGTGAAACGTCAGCAGCATTTCGACACGGCTTGCCTTTATGCCCCGGGCTTCGAAACTGGTAACTCTCTTTGACTAGCTCTCCTCCAGGACTCCACATCCTCTTTATCCGTTATCCTTATTCCCAGCTCAAACGAGGAAAAAATGGCCGACTTTGAGCGGCGGCTCTGTTTCATTTGGTAGCCATAGATCCCGGCTGGAGTGCAATTTGTCTTGTTTCAGGCAGATTCCGATAGGATAGTCAATGGATTGAGCCCACTTACATTTCTGTTATTCCAGCTGTGTTCTGGATGCTGTTGTGGCTCTGCCTGCTTTGACTTTGCTGTTGTCACTCGTCATTCCAAGTGGAAGGAGGGAGTTCTGAGGGGAGTGAAGATTACCATTATAAGCCGGGAGAGAGTGAAAGAATCTGCCAGTCAAATGGTAACTCCTCAATTACACTGGGGCATGGGCGGGTGCTTAATCACATTTCAGGGGGGCAGGTCAATAATTCGCAATATAAAAAAAAATACATTTTGCTTTGCTTGTAAGTATATGGAGCTCTGATAAAAAATATTTTGTTTTAAAACTACACAGAGAGAGTTCTGACGTTCTAATTCGAGTTCAGAATTTTCTTAAAAATATAACGACGTTTTTGAAGATGAAAATGTTTTCCTTGGCGGTATTTACATTGTATATCTCAACAACTAAACTATTAGTACAGTCAGTAGTGTATACTTATTGAAAAATTGTTAAATAAACTCAATTTAAGTTTTCTCCTCTTACCATTTCGATCTAATATTAAGATAATTGATACCATCTATCGGAAATAACGCCCTTGAACGTATTTTTTCTGTTCAGGATCTTGGCGTTCTATTTGATCATAAACTTAGTTTTAAAGACCATATATCTACTATAACTAACAAAGCCAGAAGTCTCCTGGCGTTTATGAAGCGTTGGTCAAGGGAGTTTGATGATCCTTACACAACAAAGCTTTTGTATGTTTCTCTTGTTCGTCCGTCAATGGAATATTGCTCGTGTATATGGTCACCTCAAATTAGCTGTTACCAAAATATGTTAGAGTCTGTTCAAAAACAATTTCTTTTATTTGCTTTAAGAGGTTTAAACTGGGACACAGGAAGTCGATTGCCCTCTTATCATGCGAGGTTACGCCTGCTGGACTTACCAACCCTGAACCATCGTAGAAAGTGTCATGGAGTTATGTTTTTTACTGACCATAGTGCATCAACGTCCAAGAAAAAAAAAAAAAAAAAAAAAAAATGTACTTACACGGTTAGTACATTGTTCTTGATTTAAGAACGAATATTTCACTCTGTGTATAGACTTGTTTTTAAAAAAACAGGAAAAATAGTTTATTTTGCTATGATTTAAAAAAAAAATGAAAAACTCCTCTTTATTACTTTTATATATACTTTAATATGTTCAACAGTACGACTAATTTTGTGGGAATCAAAATTATACATACGATTATAATAATATTGGTATAATTTTTATTTCACTCGAGCTTTTTTAGAACTGGCTAAGCATCCTTTGAAGCTCATGTACTATATTCTTAAAATTGAAATGTATTTATGTAAAGATACCTAGAACCCGCCACTGAACGATAAGACTACCAGTAGACCATACTTAAGCTTTCCATTCACCACCATATCCTAAGCCTCCTTACGTGATTGATGGTCCCCGGATCCCAATTCCGATCCCAATCCGGGTCCGAAATCAGATCCTCACCGAAAACCCTGCTAAGTGAAACAGCACGGGAGATAACAGCTTAAGCCGATTTCGGGGCTCTGTATTTATTTGGCACGCCAACTTTTTAGCTAAGTGCAAAACAATTTACCTAAATTCCCACAACGCACACAAACGTACCCACACACACTCACGCACTGACGGCACACAAATACATGCATGTTTGCTTAATTGCTCCCCCGGCTCCTTTGTTGTTGTTACTGACGGTTTTTTTGTTTGTTGTTACTGTTACTGTTGTTGTGGAATCGCTTGAAAAGCCTGCCAAAGCAGCTCTGCACTTTTGCGGTATCTGGTTTTTGTGCATGTAATACCCTGTAATTGTGGCGAGGGGGGAGTGTACCGAGTTCAAAACCAAATGCACTTTTTTCAGCACTAAGTAAAAATCTGCCTTTGAGCTCCGGCTTATGTCCAAAATGATTTTTTCAAAAATTTCTTGACGAAATCGCTTTCAAAGATGGCAAATGCAAGCCGAGGGTAAAAAGGTTTTTTAATAAAAGCACTTTAGTTTTTTGCGATTTATAAATGTTCATTTTTAATAAACAGATAAGAGGATTAATAGGTTAATATTTATACTACTTGATTAATCATTTAAAATTTTCATCTATCATGATTTTGATAATGTCCCTGATATAATGTGATGATAATGTCGTGATACATACCAATAATAAATGCATTTTTTACTTTTAACTAAGCCTAAAACATTTTTAGCTTGTCTGATCTATACAATGCAAGATATATTCCTCCAAAGACCGTTTATAGGGTACTCCCTCCTCTGCAATTGAATAGTGAAGCACTGGCTTAAACTTTCCCCCAGTTGTTTTATTATGCTAATGCAGCGAGCGCTGAGCCAACTCCCACCTGCCGCTTAGTCATGTGTGTTGATTGGCGCCATCCACCTCGTAAACCCCTTGCAACCCCCCTCATAACCCCTAAAACACACCTTTCGAAGGGGGGAAAGTTTAGGGGTATGTGTTTTGGAGGGCGGGCTCGGTTTATATGTGGAACAATAGAGACTTGTAGCAACTGGAAACTGAAAACAGAAAACAGAAAACTGTGCCAGCGAGTGCATTTGTGTAATGCCTTCTAAGCGGCATTACACTAAGCCAAAAGTTTGATGGGGATGGGGCCTGGGGAAGCCAATCGCAAACACCTTGTGAAATATTAAAAGGACGCTGGAAGAAAACAAACAGAAGTGCTGAGGGAAAATTTAAAAGCACGTCAAACGACGGGGTCGTTTGCCTGGGAACTTCAGCAGACTGTAAAATGAAATAATTATGAGCGATAAATTTGCCGGCGTCTTGTGTAAGAAATTGTCGCTAAAAGCGAGAGATGGTGGGCATATCGTCTGCGTTGATAATGAGCCGTAAGATGGAGGCCGGTTGTTCAGGCAACGTCGTTCAAACGAAAAACACAAGCAATTATGCAGGGCAGAAAAAAAAGAATGGCTATATATATATATTCAGAATTTCTAATTGGATCGATTCGAATTCGACGGCTGTACATTAAAAATTCACAAGAATCTCGCTTTGCGCCAGGGCTAATTCAATTTAAAGGCCTCAACCTCCGAAAACTCCGCCCGGATCGAGCTCATATTTTATCGGAGCTGTCGTCTGGCTGCAGTTGCACGTGCCAATCCCAATCCCAATCCACTACGGCGTAGTCAGGCAGTCCGGAGTGGAGACCCGGGACTCCAGTACCCGTCCGGATAGCACTTTTATCGGAGCGCGTAAATTTCAACACGGACGACAACGCCTCGCACAGATTTATTTTGTTTACAGCGGCCAAAAGGAAAAGCAGTTTGCCGGCTGGCTCCCCCTTTAATATAATTTCAATTATCGCCTGTTGGCTGCTGGCCATAAATTAAGTTAAAATCTGAGACGCTGCAGGTTGCGCTGATTGCATGTGAAAAATATTCCCAGCCTTTTCCGTGGTCCTTTTAATTAAGTGCAAATGCAAAAGTTATGAACTCGAGTTTCGGCTTTCGGGGCTTTGGGCAAACGAACTTTTCTATCTCTCATTCCGCCTATTGAACCCTTTGAGGGCGATTATCTGGGCACACAAATTTCATTCGATCCGAAAAGTTTTGGACAAGCCAAAAAACGAACAAAAAATAGAAATTGTCATATTGCTAGATGGGCGGTGGAGAAGTCCAAACTTTGGGGCAGCAACAACAAGTGACTGCTAACAAACGGAAACAAACAGCTGCATTAGCAGCCGCAAATCAGCAGCAATCACAGCAACATCACAGCAAACAGAAAACAGCAAACAGCAACAAACAAAGTTGAGCGCACTCACTTAAATATTCCAAACACAAAGCGGAAATATGCAAAAGCTTGGACTAGCAATAAACAAAACAAAAAACAGGATAAACTGCCAAGTGCAGAGATCGAAACATAAAATACCCTAGAAGATATATATTTTTATTTGGCCTAAGTTAAAAATTATAAAGTGATCAGTTTTGGCACCAATTTAAATAATTCTTCTGAATAGAAGGAATTTTAAAAACTGTCAAATAATTAATCCATTTTTTATGTCAAGTGTTTGTGCTTATAATAATTATTGGTTGATTTAATCAAAATGTGTTTATTATTT
The DNA here is from genome assembly GCF_014743375.2 of Drosophila subpulchrella. Taxonomy (NCBI): domain Eukaryota; kingdom Metazoa; phylum Arthropoda; class Insecta; order Diptera; family Drosophilidae; genus Drosophila; species Drosophila subpulchrella. Next base: position 1,853,503 of record NC_050609.1, on the reverse strand, counting down.
TATTAGGAAGGCACCCAAAAAATAGCTTTTATTTAAAAGATTTTGTATCTAAAGGCTTAAGTTTAGAAGTGAAAGTCAACCAGGCGTATGAGTGATATATTTATATTGTGGTTACATTTAAGAGTTGTATTTAAAGTATAGATGACAATGCCTAGATTATGTACGAATTTTATTTATCAATTTTTAGCTTAAGCTTGGCTTAAATTGTTATTCAGAAATAAGTATTTTTAAGAGCATTTTTATCTTACGGCTACTAGGAAAGAAAAGTCAACATGGCGTATAAGTGATATATATATTTTTTTTAAAACATTTAGGCATTGTCTTGAAAGGACTATTAAAGTCGTGGCTAAAATTAAAATTTAAAGGACTACTAACGTCGTAGCCAAACTTAAATACCCCTGCGAAAGGCTTGAGTCCCCTGGAACGCTAGGAACGACAACGGAAATGACACAGCCGCCATGTTGGCCAACTTGTTGTTACCGCTGTCTGTGACTGCAACCGTCGTGGTTGTTGCTACTGTTGGTTTCTTGCTTGGTTTGCTTGTTTGTCGCTCTAAAACGAGCTGTTAACGAGCAGAACACGCCGTATTTGCAGATGGAGGGTGATGGGGGGTGAGATGGGGGCAGCCCAGAAGCCAGGAGGCGTGGCAGACGGATAAGAAGAGGGCCAAGAGAAATCGCTTACCTGGCCAAGCGACTTTCCACCTGCAACTTGGAGTTGAGTGGGCAGACGCATGCGAGTGGCCTGTAAGCTACGGCAAATTAGTGATAATGAATAATTTCCCACAGCGATAATTAAGGGCATCATTAAAAATGTTGCCGGCGACGAAATTGCGTTCGTCTAGCACTAAACGCTTTTCCAATTACCGCAGCATACAGGGCAGAAGTCATTTTCCGCTTGCATGTCCACAATCCCCCAATCCGCCCGCATTTCCGTGGCAAGTGCAGCAGATAGTGCCGCAAAACGAGACCAGCCCATAGCTCCTCTAGTTCCTCCCATCACCCAGTTCCCGGGGAGATGGGTCCACTTTTCACTTTTCAGTTGGCCACTCGGCCGTGACGCTTATCCATCCCATGGCCAACAATGCCAGTGGTCGATTTCAGGCTGCAAACTGCCGTCATATTTCTGCCATGGGAACTCGTCCACCGAGCACTGAGAAAAGCCATCTTCAATTCAAAATTTATTTGGAAAAATAGGCTTTACTAAGGCTCTAGTTAGATATTTTATTACGACTAATTCTAGTAGCTTCGCAACACTATTTTTAATATAATCATGAAAAAGTGCATACAAGTAGGTGTCTGGACTAAATTAACACTTTTAGTAAATTAAAAAAAATTAAGTGACTAATTTAATAACTTTTAAGCTTTAATATAGTTCTCGCAACTACTAAAATTGTATTTTTGAAAAATATATTTGTCTTATTAATAAGTTTAGTTATGTGCAGCCTAAAAATGATACGAATTTTTCTAGTTTATTTTAAGTGCAACTAAGGCATTATCCATCTCATAAGAAGAATTTTGGATTGCTTCTAAAATCTGTAAGATGCATATTCATAATTCTACATTTTTGACCCAGTGTATCCCACACTTTCGTTCTCCAGTCATGCGGGGTTTTTGTGGCTTTTTCGTGTGATGCAGCATGCGATTTTGATGTTTGCTGCGACACGTGCGCCTGAAACGCAAGGATGAAGTGGGTCCCTTCCCACTGTGCTGCACAAACGGGCATCATTTTAATGGCCAAATTATTTGCTTATATCCATTCTATGGATCAGCAACTCCATCAGCAGGGCACAGCCGGCGAAGGTAAGGCCAAAGGCCAAAACGAACATGGCGCCGGCGATGTTGTGGACATCCAGTGCCTGGGGAGCTCCCTTGACCTTGTGTCCATTCGCCAGATCCATCAGCACTTCCTGTTTCTTCTTTTCCATGTACTTCTCAATGAACTGGGGGTTGCAAAAAGGGGGCTCAAAGTATCTATTATGACTTGTGGTTAACCCGAAACAAAATCTTAAAAAACCACTATAACCCTAAAAAATCTATTTTTATTCTTGGAGTAGAAATCGAGGCTTTATAAAATAAATCATTAAACATAAAATCAAAACATAAATAGCATTACAATTAATAAATTTTTACCTGCAATTCCCAGTGGAAATAAAGACCCGTTTCCTGACAGGTTCGAATGTGTTTATTCAATTCAGGCATCAAGATCCAACCGCGTATCGAAACAGCTCTCGTATAATCAAAATACAAATCGTCATGCAAAACCTTCAATAAGAAATATGATTTTTTTTTAAATGTTTGAAGAAGTTAGGGAAGTACAAGATTTTACAATTCGATTTTCCAGAGCCTCCGTGGACACATAATCGCCAACGGAAAGTGAGCCCGAAGACAACCGTTCAATTCCGAATCCATAGTTGGGCATAAAACTGACATTGGACAAGTAGCTATAATCATGCACCTCGAAGTTCCGGGACAGAATCTGTTCCGTTTCCAGATCGGAACTCTGGATCGTATGTACCCAGATAATAGAGGGAGCTGCCCACTTCCATTGTGATTGGGCCCATTTCTCGATCGTATCCACGGGGGCGGAGTAGAAGGGGAATGTTAGCATCGACTTAAGTTGACCACTGTAAATATTTTCCAGCGTGATTGTGGCACATAAAAGAGTAGCCAGGAAAAAACGCGGGGCAAATCGATCGAAGCTAAAATACAAAAATTTTAAATTAGTTTAAGCTAAAATACCGAAATAAAATCATGTTTGCTTTTATATCATAAAAATATTTATCATATTTCGCAATGAAATCTAAATAAAGCTACCTCACAGGAGCAGATGGCTGCTGAATGAAAAGAGCAAATATGTCCAGCATGGATTTCTCAAGCTTCCTGGTGTGATGAAACTTTTTCTGATTTGGACAAAACCCCAGACGAAAGTTTACATATTTCATAAAGTACAGAAAGGTGCCGCAAATCGTTAACGTCGCCATGAGCATTAGCCAAGTGAGGTCATTGAAAGGCATTATGTTAGTGCGCCAGCTTGGTAGGGGTCTAAAAAATAAGAGTCCCCAGATTGGGATGATGAGGTTTGTAGGGTTTGAAGAGACTCACTCTGGGGCTGGACCCAAAATGGTCACCGATGAACGAGCTATGGCATGCGAGGTCTCCGTTATGCCATCGTACCAATTGTAGATGCACCCAATGGCCATCTCTACACGCTGCTCGTAGATGTCCCCCAGCATCCCGTCGCTGGATTCGTTTTCGTAAATACCACCCCAGTTGTCGGCACCATCTATAGAAAATTATGATTGACTAAAATATTTTCTATATCATGTTAAGGTAAAGAGAACTTCAAAGTTTTTTTTTAAGTTTTTAAAATAACGTTAAATAAAATCATAATAAAAGTTATATCTAAACCCTTTAACTTAAATTTTTCTGCTAGCAAGCTCAAAGACATTGACCATTTTTTGTAAGAAATATATATTTTTCAAAAACTCTGTATTTAAGCTAACTTAAAGGATATCAAATTGAAAGCTTCTTAAAACATTTGTTGCTTTGTTGTGAAAAAGATTTTATTTAATTTTGTTGACTACTTTAATAAGTGAAACAAACACTAAATGGAGGCAACACAAAATGTCAAACAAATGTAAAAACAATTAAAGCACCTATGATATAAATCATGTGTAGGTTGCTAGGACATTTAACTTTTGTTTTGCTTAATATTATTATAATTTCAAATGACTTCTATTATGAAAGTCAATTGTGTTTTCATGACTTAAGTGACTTACAGGCCTCGACCCTGAGGTGACAGTTGTGCACCCGGCAGAATGTCTTCATCACATTGGCCTCTGCCCCGTCAAAGGTGAGCGAACGGTTGGGCATCTGCGGGTGAATGGGGTCCACGTCGCCCTGGCCAGCGGGCTGCAATGGGTTAATGGTTCATGGTTAACTAGGGCCGACAATTCAAGTGTCTCTACTAATTTCGTTAATGGTCTTGTTGGTGTCACGACCACCCCAAACCCCCTAACCAACACAATTACACTCACACTCCATTCGGAACACAAAGTAACATTCAAATGGACATCGACACTTGGCTCGTCGGGCGGCAATTAAATGGAAACACGTAATTTAAATCAATGTTGGTCCTGAGCAGGATCCAAAGCCAGGCCCCAAACAAAACCACATTCACATGCTTGTGGCTCTTTGTGTGTGTGTATGTGTGCAAGTGCTGGTGTTTGTGTTAGTATTAGGCCATGGGTGTGTGCGTGTGTTTACAAATGTGCAAATGTCCTTAAGGCAAACAATTGAGTGCGAACAAAACTTTTGCCAAATGACAACAAAAGCTGGCTTTTTTCCGTCCATTCTGTGGTTACAATGGGGATAAAGGTATTTGAAAGTAGTCAGAAAAAATACCTGATTAGTGATACATTGGGAGTCTTCTTATTGAGAAACTACAGCATCATTTATACTACTAATATCATGATTAAAGAAGTATAACAAAGGCTTTAAAAAAAGTGCATGGATAGTTTTAAAGGATTTTTAAAACATTTCTTATATATATTTTTTATTTTATAGGTGTTAGGTATTTATTAGATAATGAAAACACCTTTTTGTGAGAACTAGTTATATTTTTACCATTATATATTTCGTAGGTAGCAATAAAAATTAAAAATGATATTAAAATAATACAATATTTAGACATTTTTAAATGCATTTTGCACTCCACAGTGCCTGTTTGCAGTCAGACAAATCATGGAGATGGCTCCTGACAACTCCCACCAGTGATTACCATGGACTGGGCACCGCAACACAACATGTGCTTACATTTTAGTTGCCGAAATCGTTGCCCACAACGACAACAAAGCCAAATAACTAAGCACCCACACCACCACCGCCAAACACACACAAACACCAAGCAATCCTCGCACATACACACATACGTATTTGGGCCAAAAGGAGCAACCACTGGACATTTATTCATGATGAGTTCCCACACTGAGCCCGACTAATGCAAAGACAACGATGTGAATGAGCCTGATGAAGATGAGGAGTCCTCAACATTTGGGGGGTGTGATGGGGGGAGGGGCGGGGTGAGGTTAGGGGAACAAGGACGACCAATTGGCTTTGCTTAATGCCGGCGTGCAAATCTCTGGCATTTGGGTAAAGCTGACTGGCCATCAGGAAGGCACAGAGAAAAATCGACATTCTTTATTTTTAACAAAAAAAAGGTCAAAATAATATTTGTTCTTAGCGATTACCAAGTACTGTATAATACATTTAAGTTTTTCAGTTTCGTTTAACTGAATTTTTTTTTTTAAATATTCAACAATTACAAACCTAACTACAAATCCAAGTTAAATAACAGCAGCAAGGGTTAAGAAATTAATTTAGGCATCTAAAAGTATGCAACAATATATTATAAACTCAGAAATGCAATGCATTCATTCAGAAAGATGAAAATCCTATTTCCTCTGCATACTTTTAGGCCACTTAAATGACATTTAAAATGTCAAGCCCCCATATAATCCCTTAAAAATATTGGCATCCAAAAATAATTTTAGATTCGAATTGTTTGTTTGTTTTTATGCAAGCAACAAAACATAACAAAATATAATATTTAAATGTTTAAGGCAAGAATTTTTTTTTTTGTTATATTCATAATCAAAGTTTTGTTGTTGTTATTTTTCCCAGTGCAGCAACGGCACAACAAACGATAAATATAAACTTAACCGGCAATTACTTACCACATAATTAGTAATCGTATATGGGACATAAGTAATGGAGCCAACGAGCAGGCTGCGGCGCTGCAGATTGAGCAGCTTGTTGGGATAAAGTTCGACCCGGTTGGCAAAAGTTTCGTTCGGCAAGAATGCGTCCAGGAGCAGGGCATCCAAATTACCAAAGGCACCGACAAACTTTTGTGTCCACAGCTCGAAATTGATGTCGCGGTAGGGCGAAGTGGTTGTCGTCCCAGTAGCCCCAGTAGTCGTGGTCCCTGTTGTCCTTGTTGTCCCACCGATTCCGCCCACTCCATCGTCCTTGTTTCCCACGTTTACCGATGCTCCCGCTTTGCGCCTGGGGTCTGGTTGGGGTCCTGTTTTTGGTCCTGTTCCTCCAGTTTCGGTTCCAGGTCGCACCATCAGATGGTGGGGGTAGACTGAAGCGCATTACACCGATTTCCCGATGTTGGACAAGCAGAAAAAACAATTGGTTTGGGGGATTTAAAGATAAGAGCAGGGACTTTATTAAGAAATCAAAAGATTTCGAATAAGGATTACCTAAATTTAAGGTACTTTTAAGATACTATAAAATAGTACCTTATATCTCTAATTTTTTATTTAAAAATAGATTTTTAGAATGAGACCTTTGTTTCTTCAATGATTCCAGGGTATGTGACAATAGTACGAGACCAACAAAAATGGGGGGGAGAAAAAGCCCAAGTCCCAAAAAAGCCCAAGTTTACAATTGAACAAGACGCCGTCGAGCGTTGAAATTATTGGCAAGTGCTAAAGTTTGATCAACTGGCCACGAATGTCCTGCGGCTGTTTCCCGTTTGCCAACCATGTTTACGCGGGAGTCCGGTCCCCTTGTGTGAAGAACTCCTAGTCATGGTCCCCTCGAAAAGGAAACTTTCATAGTTTGACTTGTTTTGCCACGCCCCCCAGGGAGGTGGTGAAAAGTCACCGCTTAAGCCAATAAATTGATGCTGACGGGGTGGGATGAATCGGATTCGGAATCGGATGGAACAAGACAGGGGCACTCAATTCAAAGGGGTTATCCGTATTCATTAGCAACTATCTATATCCCGTACTCACACTGCAGTATAGCCATGCCCAGCAGTTCCGCGGGGCTTTCGTCCTCGCAAAGGAACAAATATCGCTTATCCTTGAGTCGCACATTAGCATTGCGAGTGGCATAGTATCGAGAGTGAAGAAAGTGGTTGGTCTGTGACAAGATGGTGATAAATCCCTGGATTACAGAAAATAAATATCCGTATAATAATATTATCCTAAAATAAGTTTAATATTTATTTTAATACTATAAAAAATCTCACCTCTGTGACGCTGCTATTTAGAGCACCCATAACTTCGTTCTCCAGCGCCTCCAGATCCTTCAATAATGCCACATTAATCCATTGCAGCCTAATGGGCTGACTCAAGTCCCGAAGAACCAATTCCAAAGCACTCAGATAATCCAGTTGAAGGGGAGTTGTAGATCCGGAATTATTGTAGACAATCAAAATAGATGAAAATCCAGCAAAGTATTGACCAACTGAGGAGGAATTAGCTCAGCTTAAGTTGTTTAAGAGGTTCTAAGCCGAAATTCCTTACCTATAATCCGAAGCAATTGAATCAAATGCATCACCAGCGGTTGCAGCAACATCTCGGCTGCCTTTTAATTTCATTTTCCCCGATTCCGGCTTTTATAGGACTGGCATTTAATGAGTCTGCTTCGATTGGCCGGCAAATTGATTTTAACCCGAACTGTAATTGAAAACCTCTGGCAGGTCCTATCATCGCAAACTGGAAATGGGCATTATTTGCTTAGACATTAGCCTAATGAAACGCACACAGGACATTACGATATTTGCATAATTCAGTAAACAAACAAGAGCTTAACAAAGAGTGCCTCGGGTAAGTCAAGCGGAAATCCTTAGTTTAGTTTAGCCATCTATAAAGTTGATAGAAGGTGGGTCTCTGAAAGTCAGCTACAGCCTCTTTATTTGGTTAATCAACTCTGGAAAGTGGTCAAAGGAGCTGGGGTATGGGAATAAACATGTAAAGGTAAGTATCCAAAAAACTATTATTAAAGCAATGTGTGTTAAGGGACCATCACAAATATAATTAGCCTAAAAAATTATTACTCAAAATAATTACACTTAAAAAGTATTTATTTAGGCAAATTACATCGTTTTAAAATAATAAAAAAAACAAACCAATTGGAGAAGGAGAGCCACAAATGTCTATGTCAATTTGACACTTTTCTTGATATCAAAATATCATTTTTTAAGTTTCGCACTCCCTGTTTATCTCAGTGGTCTTTCTTAACCCCTGGCACTTGGCCAATTAGCGGTACCACAAATTAGCGGCAACAATCCGTCCAAACGACTGACTTTCATTATGAACGCGAACAAAGCCCGAAACGAAGCCACAGCCAAAGGTCCATGGATAGTCGACCGAAACTGAGCCGGGACCAGGCCAAGTGTCAATTGAAACAATTCAATTGGTCTGCCAGCAAATTCAGAGGGCAGCGAGGGGTTAAGGACGCAGGATGCAGGACGCAGGACGACGAAGTCGTTGCCATCGCCGATGTGGGAACACAAATGGACAGTCGAGACAAGCAGACTATCGCAGTGAATGTGCGAGTGCTTAACCATTGGGTTATTTGAAATTGAAAGACAGATTAAAGGATTTGCTCCTGGCGAGCCAGAGCAGAGCCCAGTGGAGACACGGCCATCGCAGGCAGCCCGGGGAGTCTGGTCCCAGTCTGGTCCCAGTCGTGGTCCTGGTCATTTGAGTGCACAGCAGGCGGCGATTTTATTGCCTCGACAAACTGCTGGGAACCCCCAAAAAACAGAAAAAATCCCATAGCATCCACCCACACACACATGGCTCTTAACGGCACTGAAGGGCAATTAAACACTCAAGCGGTGTGTTACCCCAGTTCGAGTTGCTCGAAAGTCACTGGCATTAAAAATCCATGAAACGATATTTATCTTCTCAAATGCTTTTGCGAGGTGGCAATAAAGCGAGCGAGAATCATGGTTTGGTAAAGTGATTAAGTTTGAACTTGGTAAATCACGTTATGGAATTAGCTTTGGAGTTTTGAGCTTACAAAACCCCCGCGGAAACTATTTATCTCACGAAATTTTTAGTAAGGTTCAAGTTTCTAGGGCTAAAAAATTGTATAAAAAGGTATATAATTTATTATGACCTATAAGCTATTAAACAATTTTGTCTAAAGTCATTTACCAGAATTTTTGCAATCTGATTTTAACCTAAACCATTTCCATTTAGGAACAATATTTTAAAACTGAAATGCTGACCAAATCACCATAAATCTAAAAAGGTGTTTAAAAGTATGCTACAAAATATTTTGAAGGTAACAACTTATAAAACCCTTTGTAAAAGACCTTAAAACCCCAGTAAATTCCTTTTGGAACCCCCTATATTTTGTAGGTAACGCCTTATATCTCCCTCTGACATTCAATTACACATTTCCCCGTGAAAACCCAAAATAACAATGAAAACTCCACTGAATTCGCTGCTCCTTGAAGTATGCAACACTAATCAAGACACAAATGCAGATTTGTGCGATTACGTGTTTGTGTGCGTGCGTGTCTGTCCGCAGCAATGGAATTTACACGCCTCGCACACGCACAAGCACACGCAGCTATCATGGTGTTGGTGCGAGGGGGGAGGGGGGTCAGAGCCGCAGGAGGGCTGACCAGCAAACCGACCGCAATGTGGCCCACAAGCTGCAGAAGTGGCCAACACAGACACACACACACACACACAGAGGAGTGGCAACATATGGCCAAAAACCGAAAAGGTTTACGGGTGTATGAGTGAGTGAGTGCGTGGCGCATTTTTAGCTAAAGTTTTTTTAAATTCTTTTCCCCTTCTGCCGTCTGTGGCTTAGAGTTTTGTGTTATGCTTTCATCTGGTGCCTGCTGGCGGGCAATTTGCCTAGACCGAATTGCACTTGCATGCTAATGAAAAGTGCTCGCCGCAGCAGCAACTTTAAATTGCCGGCCATGTTTAAAGCCAAATTACCCACATAAAGGCATATTTTTTCCACCCATCCATTTGGATTTAAATAATAATAATAACAACAACGAGGGGCGCAGCTGCATTAATGAACAGCGAAACAAGGCGTTGGCCTTGAAATCCCCGGCAGCCCTCTAAACAATGGTTGGAAATCGTGCCACTTCATTATAAACCATGGCAGCCTTCGAGCTGCGAAGGGAATAAGCCAATGCAAATGAGTTTTCCCTTTTCCACGACTTTCACTCGCTCATTTTCCACGCCAGCTGACTAACAATGCGATGTGATCAATAATTGTGGCTGAGCCAGAAACAATTGGGCATGAGCTAAGCATTTCAAAGAAAGGCTAAAACTGAAATACATGCAAACTGAAATACTGCAAGTGGCATTGCCAAAACGAGCTGCCTCAGCTGTACATTTTGGAGATATCTAGTATCAATTATAGAGCAATTTGTGAGTGATACTGTATAAATAGTTCAGTTTACCCTTTAGATGTAGGAATTTATGCCCAATTAATTATGCAATGTTCATTAGTTTTCAGCATACACTTACTTGTTATATTCCCTAGATAACAAGGAGCTTAAGGTTTGCACTTGATTTTATATTTTTAATGTTGTTCATTTAATTTGGATTATATTTAAGGAATTCTATTTATTTAAATGATCTTAGAAAATTAAATATTTGAGTATTTGAGGAGGTATTTTAGAAAATTATAGAACACCTTTAATTAATAGGTATTTTATTTTTCCCAAATCTAATTCTTATCAAATAATCAGACGTATTCCTTTGCAAATTAATACAATCACCATCTGTCACCTGCTGGGCACTCAATGCCCGAGTCAGAAACAATTACGCACAGCTCATCAAGTGCCCGGCACACATGGCGTATGCTTGATAACCATTTGTGACATCTGACGGTATCTGACAAGCATCCGACAAGCTCTGCAAGAATCCTCTGTCAGCTGATGGAAATGTGTAAATATTTGCATGGTAATTAGCCAGGACATCGGTTTCACCACTCCACTCTGCACTACCACTGCATTAGTAGTCCTTGTCCTTGAAATTCTCATTTGCTGCTGCGTGTAGCTAGGTGGAAAATGGAAAATGTTTTCCCTATAACATTTTGTTGCCGCACAATTATGCAGATTGCCACTGCAGAAATGTGATGAGTGGGCGGGGGAGTTGGGTTCTCCAAAGTTTGTGCAAACATTTGCCATTTGGTCGGGGCCAGGCCCCCTGGAGCTGGGCTCATATTTTTGTTTGCCATTTTCGGGCTATTGAAAATTGCAATTTTTTCATGATTTGTAAATAAACTGAAGAGGCAGTCTGCGTTATCGTCTTACCTTTTTTTTTTTTGAATTTACCAAAAACCTCTTCTTTGAGTTTGAGGCAAACACTCGAGCGTGTAAATGCACACACACGAGAAAAAAAAAAGAAAATAAAGCTTGTGAAACTAAAATAGAAACACATTTCATTTCCGTAAGATCTGGCAGATTGGAAAAGGAAAATGTGCTGCACTTCGAGGGGCAAAAGGGGGCGAGGGGCGGGTAGAACAACTGGCAAACAACAAGAAAGTGGAAATAAACTTGGCGATAAACCAACGAAATCGATTGGAAATATTTTAACGAAATTGCAGCTTAAAGTGTCAAGGCAGCATGTCGGTTGCTGCCAAAGTGGGTGGCATTTTCCGGGGGCAGCAATCATTTCCACTGACGTTAAGATGAGTGCTCGTTGCGATGATTCGGCTGTCGATGATTATGAGGCTGCAGCTGCCAAATGTTGCTGTTGGGTATTTAGATAATGCCGCCCATCCACTTACCGATTCCTCCTTCTGAGCACAGTGGAACCTCGGAGATTTAATACCTGGTGTCTATTTATATAGCTATAACATTTCACTTGATTATACTTTTCCATTTTTATAGATTACGGAGATGCTTATCGAAAATAAATCTATTTTAAACTCTTACTGAGCCCATCAATTGGTAAGGGAAAGAGTTTTAAAATCTCTTTTAAAATTGTGTCTTTTAAATTGCTACAAAATTTAATCCAACTGATTCCGCACCCAACAAAATTGTTGAAAGCTTTTGGGCACCTTATTAAATCATTTCAAAGATCTAGGGATTTTTGAGCTACATTGATTGGTTATTATTATACTATTATGGTCATAAGTTATAACACTTTTTTATTTTTTTAAATAACTTTCGGTCAAATTGATGTACATATAAGTTTTTTAAAGAATAACCTAATATATGACTGTCAAAACTGCAATTTTAGTTACTTTGAGTGAGTCAATATTTACTTAAACAAAAGAGCAATACTTAGCGAGGCTGCACTGTCTCTGTATCTCTCAAGTGTGCAGTTCAAGTGAAGCGCAACGGCAAAGAAACAGTTTAAATGCTAACAATGCAACGGTTTCGGGTCAAGTATTTCCATCTTTCCTCGCCCTCTGCCGCTTTCCCTGCCGTTTTCCCTGCCATTTTCCCTGCAACGGAAACGAAGTGTAATGAAAGCGTGTAAAGTGCAAATCGAAAAGGCAATACAAGTAACGAGTACAAAATACTCGCCCCCCCCCCCCCCCCCTAGAATTTTCTCTAAATTACCAATGTCGGACCCAACCGGGCCAGGACGATAAGGATAAGGTGGAGGGAAAGTTGGTTAGGTGCCCGGACACATCCTGCACCCAAAACAGGTGAAACGAAGGAAACAGGCTGAGGAAATGTTTCGCTAAATGCAAGTTTCTTTCACGCTCTAAATGGGTTTTCCCTCCACTGCCACTCTGTTGTGTGAAATTATAACTTTAATTAAACACATTTAAATTGGCAGCCCTTTTTCGGGTGCCTAGCTGCATCCAAATACCTTGACTTAGATTGGCGGAATGGGTTGTTGCTTTAAGCCTAAACAGATTTCCATATTTCATTAGCATTTACCGACCACAAAAACCGCCAACGAATTAAATATTGATAATTGTTTTTCCCCAATCGATTCGAGTTTTATCTGTATGAATTTAAATATATGAGACTTTGTATATATATGGAATTACATAATCCAGTGACAGAAAAGAGTTTTGTTGTCGCTGTGCTTTTCGGAAATTTATTGCATATTTTGGCCCAGGCTGCGAACTCGACCGGGAATTGCCCGGGGCTTAGAACCAACAATTCAAAATGAATTTAAAGCCGCCGAGGCGATGGACAATGCGGGCCAAATGAAAAATTTCAATTAACCACAAAAACCGATGGCCAACCAAATCGAACCGAAAACAAAACGACATGCAGACGAAAAAAGAGGCCAAAACCCAAAAAAAAACCACAAAAAAAAGAAAATATTGTCCACTGCCAACCATTTTGGCTAAATCATTTTCCTCTCTTTCGATCTGTTTGAGGAGTTTTTCCTGCCGTTGCAGGGACATCCTGGCCAAAACCTTTTGTCGGGAAGCTCTGTGCGTCCTGGGCCACAATTAAATGCACTCGACAATGCACCTGACGGACCCCAAAATCGGCTACCAACATGCATACATACATATATCCGCATTCGTTCATTTATCCATTGAAGATTGGCTTTGGCCAATCAATTGGCCATGGTCGCGTTTTTGCCCTGGTGCCAAATCAATGCAAACTGCGGTCCGAAAACCAGCGAAATCAATGCGAATTATTTGGTTTTCCAATTCGTTACACTTCATTAATGACAATCCCTAAACTCGTTTTGCTTTCGCGCCCCCGAGTAAGAAATATGATGGCTGCGATTTCGAGCATAATTCTATTTGGGGAAACACTCGAGTGGACGCTCGTATACTGTTTATTGTTCATCATATCGACATCAATTGGGGGATTGTGTTGGAACCGCAGCGGAAATTTATTTTATACATGCGAGCACCACCGCAGCTCATTTGGCGCCACGAAAACCGCCAATTTGGATCCGTGCGGCAAGCAGCCTTTCAAATCGCACTTTAATTTTGCGTATAAATAGGGGAGGGGGGTCATCTACACACACCACACTCAATCGTTTTCGGAGCATTGTGTTGACAAAGACGTAAATAAAAATTTACGCACACAAAAATGCTATACAACATGCACATAAAATGATTATGACGATTATGCTGGAGCTTCCACAACTGCTTTTTATTTGTGGGGGATGTTTCATACATGCGAACGGTCACATGAGCACCCATTACATACAGCCCTGGTCACACTTTATAGAATTCTTTTTGTTTTCTTGTTATTATCTGCATACATTCTCAGACCCCAAAATACCCACCAAATATATAACAACGTTTTAATAGTATATATAAAATTCAATTACACTTTAGAATGGTCATTGCATTGGACAAAAACTATATGAACAATAAAAAATATATATATTATACATTATTATTATACACTAAGCGCATATAAATGGACTATGCAAAAATTACTTTACAGAGGTTGGTTGTTAATGTCTCACAGATTAAAATTAAGAATTTGCTTATTATTTAAAAAAAATATATATTAGTTTAGCTCACAACATTATTAAAATTTGAAAGCTCACAAAGAAAAGTATAATAATATTTTAAGTTATATTGGGAAACTTAAGCTTATCTTTTTTTATTTATGAATTAGCACAATTTAGTTACTCCTATTAAATTTTATATTTTTTACTAAAACCTAATGACTTGTCCACTGCTGTAGGCGTTCCCCACTTGCTTGTTCCCACATTTATTGACACAAATTGCGTTTTGAGAACGGCATTTGGCAGCTCCCTCCGCTTTTCTTTTTATTAAAGCAATAATAAAATATTCATAAAGATTTCGTTTATGCAACGATAACAAGGCATATATTTAAGAATAAACGGGCATTAAATAGGTTTGTGGTTGTCGCCCCCGCACAATCGATGGCGATCCCTGCTTTATTAGCCTCGCCTGAGTTATTTGCGGTCGGGGTTTATGCCTCCTTTAAACTGTGTTTTGGGGCTCAATCAATTCCCGGGCAAGCTGTGCGCCACACAATCATGTCAAGAATTCAATATCAAAGCGCGGGCGCAGCTGTCGCTGATGACATCGGGGAATGTCCACGATTTCATCAACCCCCGCCTTTTCTTTCAAAGCCATTGATGAACAGGCTTTGAACGAGTGGGTGGGTGGGTGCTCAGGGGGGTTTGGGGAGTCTGGGTGGAAAGCATCGCATTTTGATTACAAATATGAAACATGTTCACACAAATATGACCTGCCCTTCGGTTCCCACCACACACTCCCAGCTTCCTCAATGGCGTGTGTATGGAGTGCACTTAATGGCGTTCCGCATTTGTCGGAAAGGGGGCGGGAAGTCAAGTTAATATTGAGCCAACTTGAGTCAATTTTGACTGAGTGGGCCAAAATACACAAAGAGAAATTTGTCAGAACCACATTTGTTAAGGTAAATATTTAAATAGATTTGAGAAGTTCCAGATATAAAGAAAATTCTTTAAATATAATTATGGTTGTAGTTGGTGATGAAAGAAATCCTTAAAAATTAAAATGATTAAATTTTAAGCACACACATAATTGAGATTATTAAAGCGATAATAATTCAGTTGTTAATTTATATCTGAATCCTTACATTTTTTTAACTTCTAAGCCATCTTGTAAAAAAAAAATTATTTCAACAGTATTATTTCGGGTCTAAAAAAAGGGGGTTTGTATTCATTATGTAAAACTTGTTCTTCTCATCCAAAAGGTAAACTTTACTTAAAAACATCTTTTTTTTGTTATTACATAACATGAATAGCTTATCTTAAAGCATTTTTGACTTAACGTATGTAAATCATATTAAATGCTTATCAGTTTTTATCAGTGCAGCCGCACATTCGCTGAGATGGCAACACTCGGGAAAATTGCAAATAGACAAGATCTTAGGCCATTAGCTTTAATTGCCAAAGTTCTGGGGCAACAGCAACTGCAATTGCCGTGGCAGCTGCAACTGCTACTGCAACAAATTGCGTGGCTATCAATATTTCCGTGGCTGCATTTGATTTCCTAATGCATCCGCAGCGAGAGGCTGGTCCAAAATTGACTGGCAGGAGGGCGGAGGCCTCCTTCAGTTCCGCCATCCCGAGACCATCGTCCCTGTCAACGATTAACAATATCCGCTCGCCTGCCCCGGCAGGAGGTCACCCGCTGGCCTGGTTGGGAGCTTGGTTTTAATTAGTCCTGCCTGTACGTATTTTCTATTGGCCAATTCACCGCAGAAGCTTCATTACCGGACTGCCGTGTGTGTCTCTTTCGCTTTGTGCGTGTGTATTTCTGCAGGACAGATTGCGAGTCATTAAGTTGATGCAGCATCAGTAGCAGTAGCAGTAGCAGCTGCAGCACCAGAAGCAACATCGGTGTAAGCCACACAAACAGGCAGTTAGAATGCCACATGCCACGCCCACAACAGCGGTCGAGCGTTGTCGAGGGGCTGGCGGCAGCTGTAACTGAATCGGAATCAGTATCAGCACCAGAATCACATTCCGAATCCGTAGCCGAGCCCGGATCAGAACAGAAAACGAAACAGAAACATGTCGAGAGTTAACCTTTGTTGGCGGTTTCAGCTTTTTGTGCGCCGGAAACGGCAGAGCAACTCAATCAGTTTTTGCGGTTTATGGTGGCCCGGCCAAAAGGGACACGCTAATGGCTCACAAATGGCACTTGAATAATTGAATGCCGGAAACGGAGGAGAAATGAAGCGCGCGGTATTAGCCAGCAATGCCTGCACATGGCATTGTCAGTTTTATACAGGTAATACATGTAAACAAATTGCACACTTTAACTAAAAATTAACTACGAGTCGTTCTAACTAATCTCAGGGTCTAAAGTGAAGCGTCCTTTTTGGCCTGACAGCCGGAAGCCTGATCAACGGGGTCCGAATGCGGTTTTTCTTTGTCCTGCTCATCGCTTTCCTGGCCGGCGTTCAGCTTTTCCGTTTCACTGGTAATGAGCTGATGCAGCTCATCCTCCCAGCCCAGAGCTTTGGCCAGAGCCATGACACCCGCATCGCAGTCGCCCAAGTAGGCCACATCCCTCGTGTTGTTGGGCCTATCGAAAAGCAGCGACCGCTCATGGGGATCCATCCAGGGTACGAAGCTGGCCTGACCCACTGCATCGCGATTGATCAGTAGGCGCAGGCAACGTGGTCCCGGTCTTTGGACGAGAGAAGCAAACGGCTGCACCTCCAGCGAGGTGCCCATTATAATCAAAAGATCGCAGTCCTGGAAATCCTCATCGGGACTGGTGTAAAACCTCTCCGGCAAGTTCTCGCCAAAGAAGACAATGTCCGGCTTGACAACGCCCTTGCATTGCTTGCACTTGGGCAGACGATCGGCAAATATCTCCGCCTTCATCCAAGCCATGTCGTACTCCCTGCGGCACTTTATGCAATGGTTGGTGTGGAAGCTGCCGTGTGCCTCGATGATCTTCTCCTCGGGCAGACCCGTAAGACGATCCAAGGTGTCTATGTTCTGGGTGTAGTGTCGCTGCAGCAGACCCTTGTCGTGCAGCAAACGGACAAAGTAGTGGGCCGGCGTGGGAATAAAGGAGCCCGGGTACAGCTCCTTCGCGAGGGCAAAGAACGGAGCAGGGTTCTTTTCAAAGTAATCCAGATCAAAAATGGCCGTGGGATGGGGGAGCTTGTACTTCTTTAGGTTGCTATATAGCCCGGAACCCGGCGACCGAAAGTCCGGGATGCCAGCAGCTAAAAGTTAGGTACTTAGTACAACTTCTAAAAGGATGATAACGTATACCCACATGTGGATATGCCGGCTCCCACCATGGTCACAATCTTTCTGAAGCCATGCTTTCGCCAATGCTCGGCAAAGCCCTCGAACGACAAGTCTGGTATTACCTGGATATAAGATAATATGCGGTTTAATTAAGATGATAATTTAATCATCAGGCGCTCCTCTCACCTTCTCCACTTTGAGGTCTGTCTTTGCGTCCGTGGAGCCACCCAGATTCAGAGTGTTTGCAAAGAAGCGACGAATCACATCCATTGTGGGGTCTGAAATTCGTAACTGGTTAATAGGTGACAGTAAAAACCTCAGTTGTTAGACAACAAACCTTTGCCCTCCTCTTCGTCACTGGATGAGGAATTCGAGGCCGTCGTCGTCGGTTTCTCCACCTTTTTCTCGCTGTCACCCATGGCTGGAATAATCCTGGACCTCGGGAGGTGAAAGTATCTGAAACTTCGTATAATCCTAAGAAATCCCCCCGTTGTTTTGATTATTTGTTGTCTCTTGACGCAAAAAAGCAAAACACGCCGAGCAACCAGTGCTGAGAACTATCGATAAGAAATGGGAGTCAAAGTGATTATCGCCAATATCTATAAAATAGCTAAGTTTTGATAGTAACATTTTGTTGCTAGGTTAATTTAATGCAAACTATAATAACATAAGAATAAATTAAGTATAACAATAAATAAATTCAAAAATAATTATGACCGTATTCGCAAAAATTACTTTTTATGTGAAACCAAACTTTTGAATTTATAAAAAAAAAAAATAAACTACAGGTAAAAAAGCTAGACTGGTACCACTGGCTGCACAAAATAACCGATAGTTGCTATCGGCCCACCCAACGATAGGCTCTTTCGCGCCGCCAGCCCTCGTCGGCCGTTGGCCGATTACTCGATGTGCGGCGGGGGTGCAGCTCTGGCCGTTCGCCCAGCCCTGGAAAACCACGCCAGTCATTTTTGTTTTGATAAGGATACGGATACAAAAAGAGCGTGGCCTGGAAAAATTGCAGAAACGGCGGAGAAAGCGCCCCAAAACCGAGCGAAAGCGGTGCGAACTGATCGTCGGGCGGTGCGCGACAAACTGGACGCCCATTCGAGCATCCCCAGTCGCTACGTGGAAGCGTAGGCAGCGTGTGGAGTGGAAGAAGAGGAGGCGAAGAAGAAGAAGCAGCAGCAGAAGTACACAGAAGTGCAACCAGACGGCTAAAATAACAAATCAAAGAGGGCCAAAAAGGAGCGGCAGCGGAGGCGACCAAGACGGGGGGGCGGGGAATGGCCGAGGGTCGTCGGTGGCTGCCATTGTATAACGCCGATGGGCAGACTGTAGACCCGCGCTAGGAACCCACATCTCGAATACCATGCATCTGAACCATGCGACCGCCGCGACGGCAGCCATGGCCAACTATCAGCACTACCAGCTGCCAGCCTCGCATGGTGGCGGAGGAGGTGGCGGTGGTGGAGGTGGAGCCAATGGTGGATCTGGGCCCGGACCCAATTCCGGGCAGCAGCAGGCCACCACCGTGGCCAGCCTGCAGCAGAGCCACTTTGCCCTGCACCAACTGACCGCCGTGCAGGCCATCCAGCATCCCACCCACCAAGCCATGCTCCATCCACAGCACCCGCTGGTCCACCTGCTGGACATCTCCACCACCACGGCGAATAGTGGCGGCGGCGGTGGAGGCAATCACACGCCCATTTCGCCCATGAAACAGGAGGTGCAGAGCGTCATCAGCGAGGAGGAGGTGGTGGTGGACGATCCGCGCAAGAAGAAACAATGCCACGTGTGCAAGAACAAGTTCCGGCAGCTGACCACGTTACGCAACCACATGAAGATCCACACGGACGAGCGGCCCTACAAGTGCAAGCACTGTGACAAGGCCTTCCGCCAGATCTCGACGCTGACCAACCACGTGAAGATCCATACCGGCGAGAAGCCGTTCACCTGCAACATCTGCGCCAAGGACTTTCGCCAGCAGAGCACCTTGATCAATCACATCAAGACGCACAAGGGTGAGTTTGTAATCGCATCTGCCAAGCGGAGCTAACGATTTAACTAAACTCTTTTCGGTTCGTTTCTGGGTAACAGCGGCGGAGTCCAGCACGCCGACGTCGCTGCTGAACTATCAGCCGCAGACGGGCAGCGGCAAGCACAGGAAGTCGCAGATGCACCAGGCCTACCAGCAGCAGCATCAGCGCGTCCAAATCTCAAAGACCTTGTATTCCGGCAGCTACAGCTCGCCGGCGGCCGAGGAGCTGGTGAAGCCGTTCCAATGCAGCGTCTGCAAGCGGCGCTTCCCGCAGCTGAGCACGCTGCACAACCACGAGCGGACCCACATCGATCCCAAGCCGTACAAGTGCGAGACGTGCGACAAGTCCTTCAGTCAGCTAGCGACGCTGGCCAACCACAAGAAGATCCACACGGGCGACAAGCCGTACACGTGTTCCTACTGCCACATGCAGTTCCGCCAGCAGAGCACCCTCACCAACCACCTGAAGACGCACACGCACCAGATCGCTCCCGGGGGCGGGGGTGGAGGAGGAGGCGGCGGAGGAGCCGTCACAGCCACAGGTGAGCCGCTTGTGTGTTCGCCCTACCAATGAGCCGCTTTCTGTTATCACTGTGTGCATTGATTATTAACGCTCTTCCCTAACGAAGCTTTTATTTAAATCTTGTACGCATGCCAATTTCGACAAACCAACCTACAATCAACCCCCTCCTGCAGTGGATCACTCAATGCCCGCTCCCCTGGCGCCCGGGACGCAGCAGCTGACGAGTGGGCTGCTGCCGAACAACCTGCACGGCAGCACGCCGAACATCATCCAGCTGGACCACCATCCGCTCCTGCATTTCCTCGATGGCAGCACCACGGTCAGCTCGGTGGTGGCCACGGCGGCGGCCAACACCAAGGTGGAGCATTTCCAGCCGGGCGGGTCACCGCCGGGTCGCATGACCGTGGTGGGCAACATCAACATGCTGAAGGGCGACAATCCGGACCGGCCGTTTGGCTGCAGCGTGTGCCAGCGGTTCTTCTCGCAGCAGAGCACCTTGGTCAATCACATCAAGACGCACACCGGCGAGAAGCCGTACAAGTGCAAGATCTGCGAGGTCAACTTCCGGCAGGTGGCCACGCTCAACAACCACATGAAGATCCACACCGGCGAAAAGCCCTACAACTGTTCCTACTGCCCCAAACAGTTCCGGCAAAAGAGCACGCTGCAGAACCACCTGAGGGTGCACACCTGCTAGACCCACTCCAGAACCAGATCGCGACGCGATCCAGGTCCGCAGCCAGCCAGCCAGTCAAGCAGCCATTGAGGAATAGTGCAATATGCATGCCACATAGCACATACACTTATAGATCGCATATACGGCATACGAATACGATTACATGAATACTATATTTGAATATATACTCGAAAGTGTTATTTACCTGCTGTGCAGAGCGCAATTGTATGTAACTATATCGTAGAGAGCTGATCCACATGCGTGTCCAATTGTAAATTAAGGCTTGCCGTATTCGCATAAGCCACGAATAATATGATACAGGGTGTTTAAGCCTAAACTCTATACTATCGTAGGATGGGTCGATTTGAGTCGGTGCATAAAAGTTATCTTAAGGCTGTTCAAAGCCATCTATACTTTATATTTTTTAATTTCTATCTTTGCAAAAAAAAACAATTTTGAAAGTGTAAATTAAACATTGGTACTGATAAAGATTTGAAAAATTTGTTTATATTTAATTTAAACGTGATCCAGGTCATTCACCTTTTATATCTGTTATGTTGTGAAATATCTTTTTATACAACATTAGTATTTCCTTTACAAGGAACTTGTTTTATGAGAAGCAAACGGTATTCTTTAATTTTGTACGATTAAAATTAATATTGCGCAACTGTTATTAAAACAAAATGGTACACAATGGTTAAGTAGATTTCTTTAGCACCGAATCTTCTTTCTACATAACAAATCGATCCACACTAAAACTATTCTCCTCTGAAACTGTTGTAACCCATGCCCCTGACCCTTCCGCGATACCTACCTATTAGTTCCGAGTATCGGCTTCTCTCAGCTTTTCTCGTCGTGTTAAATGTTAAGCCCGCCAGCAAAGTAAAGTAAATTAATTAAAAGTAAAACTAGTTATTGCTATACTGTGTGTAATCCCCGCCCGCTCTAAACTTGCATACGGCATCATCGGAACCGAACCGAACGGAAATCGAAAAAAGCAACTACTTATATAAGTGTACTCTTAGCGCATATTTAGCAGCATCTTCTACTCACATGACTACAAGCGGAGCGAAGGCGTTCGCATAAATAATCAATAATACATTTAATGAAAACCGGGTTGCTTCTAGAACAAAAACTTAGAAAACGGAGAGACAAGAGTCCCTAAATTAAGTGAATCGATGAGGAGGAATACAAGTAAAACCAGCTATAATTGAATTGACAGAGATCGATCGTAAATGTTGTAGAGAATATATAGTATATATAAAAATATATATAACTATTTGTAAATGTAAGCGAAGCGAAGAGCTGAAACAACAATAAAACATGCAAAACAAAAACATACATTTTAGTGTTTAATAAATTAATGATTAAATACCAAGATGAATTCTGCAGAAACATCCAGATAAAATCCCTGGCCAATTCTCCGAAGAAAACACTCTTGCATTGATTTGAAAAGGGGGAATTTATTAAGTTTTTAAGGTATGCAGGTATTGGGAAAAGGAAAAACAGTTCGTGTATAAGAGATACTAAAAGTAATTACTATAAGCACTTTTCGCATTAAATCTCTAAGGTGTGTTGCACTGTCTATAAGTGGTGACTTTAAAGGGCAGAGAGCCTCTCGAGCATTGTTTGTTCATTATTCACCCCTAAATCGTGTCGTTTATTATTAACTTTCTATAAAAGGAAACGGAAAAGCGAACTAGCTAAGTAGTAGCTTCGGTTAAATTGGAATTTTTACGAAATCTGGTGCATCTACTCGTACGTGTGTGTATATTTATATATATATATCCGACATCCTAACCTACCCAGAGGGTCTAACTTGAGTAAACAGTTTCCAGGGACAAATGGGAAAAGGACTTGCACATGGACGTTGTCTGCGGGAGAGACTTGAACCGTCGGGACTTATAAACGACAAACACTTAATCCTAGTTCGTGATTAGACTTTCTCACAACGGATGTTCTGGCCACGCGCCTCGGTCGGGGTTAAATCTCTGGCAGCGTGCGAAGGCATTTGAGTAGGACCAAATGTACAATTCAGTAAAGCAAATACGTTGTCTGTACTCTAGGGTGTATATATATGTTATCTATAGGTTGACCAAAACTTTTCATAATCCTAAACGAAATGACACCAACAACGACTCCGCCACTCTACTTGAACAGCCATCGCAGGATCAGGCTGACGGTTAGCCCGATGATGGCGTAGACTAGCGACTTGATCACCGTAGACTGTGAAACGCCGCCGCCCAGCAAGTGATGCGACTGCACGCCCATGTTGCTCGGCGGGGGCGCATACTGCATGCGCTCCAGGCGCTGGCTGATCTCGTTCAGCTGACGGGTGTGCAGCTCCAGCACCCGGTTCACCTGGTCTACGGCCAAAGCGAGTCTGAAATGGAAAAAATGAATAACCTTGCTCACAAGGGAAACTAAGCTAAAGAATCTACTTACTGCTTGATGGCGCTGGAGGAACTGCGCTTGACTGCTCCTTGTGGCGACTGGCTGGAGTCCGAGTTGGTGTCGCGCGGCGCCAGCACCAGGCTCTTGTTCTTGGCCTTGGGCGCAGAGGAGCCGCCCTTCTGCGTAGCCAGTCCGGCCGGCGATTGTCTTTGAGTTCGAGATAACGTCTCGATGGAGCTGCGCAGGGGATGGATCATCTCGGCGCCGTGGACAATGGGCACCGACTTGTGTCGCGTCTGGGTGAGCACCTTGAACTGGCACTCGTACTGACGGACATCGTTGCGCGAGTCCCAGGGCCGCAGATCGGCGTACTTGTACAGCCACTGGCCGTAGCTGTCCAGCTCGAAGAGTTCGGGCATATGGGTGGACTCGGTGCTAAGCCGCTCCTTGGCATCCGCCCGCTGGCGCTCCTCCAGAACGGTCTTCTCCTCGGTGGCGGCCACCTGATCCTCGCGGGCAATCGCCTCGGAGACCTTCTGCCACAGGCGTTGCGACTCGTTGGGCTCCTGCAAATCCAGCGGAACCATGTGTCGCGTGAGCCGCTTGGATCGCGTCTCGGCATCCACCTTAAACAACAGCGTCTCCTCGCCCGTCTTCGAGTCCTTCACCCGGCACTCCTTATCCCAGTGACCGCTGATGGTGGCCAGGGTCTCCTTGCCCAGCTTGATTTTGCCGACAACGACATTGGTCGCATCGGCACCGCCGAGGAACGGCTTCAGCTTGAATTCCAGCTCCGTCCTGTAACCGGTGTTCTCGCACTCGATGTTTATCTTGCCCCCCAGCTCCATGGAGAGCGTGCCCATCAGGATGCCCTTGCAGTGGGCGTACGGCGATGTCGCCGTATAGCACTCACCGCGCGGCAGCAACGTCATCGTGGCGGCGCCCTCGAGCACCGCCGAAGTGCTGTTGCCGTAGAACTTCGATTTCGCCAGGATGGAACAGGTGATGCTGAAGCCGTCCTCGCGGTTTGTCACATAGAAGGCCGACACGGGCGGATGGTGCGAGACCTGCTCCGCAATGTAGAAGGTTCGGCTGCCGCTGGGATGCTGCCAATAGCAACGGAACCGCTCGCCCAGAATCGGATTGTAGGGCTTCTTCAGGCCCTTGGGCTTCTTGTAAAAGCTTGACAGGTACCATTGCACAACTAGTTTCATGCGCGTGAAGGCATCATCCTCCTGCACGGCCCTGGGATCGAAAGAGGATTACTAATATATTGTACGGAAGAGTGATAGTCGAGGTAAACCCACTTGGAGAGCAAGTCCGCGTGGTAATACGAGTCGGATAGCTTGTCCAGGAATGATCGCGGCTCCAGGATAAACGTGGGCAGCACCACCTTGCTCAGATCCATCCCCGGTCGCACCTGCTTGACAATGCACCAAATTAGGCTCTTGTTCTCCTCTGCCAACTCCTCTACCTGCTCCCCTTGCTGGAAATCAAGTAAAATAACTATTAGTTGGTTTATAATTGGAATATCTGGATGGCTCACCTCGCCAAACTCCTCCTCGGTGAAGGGCACATACGAGGTCTCCTCACACTGCTGCTCGACGCCATCCTCCTGCGCCGGCTCTGCAGGATCCGACTCCGATTCCGACTCCAGGCCAGACATGACGGCATTGGGTGCTTCATTCTGGCTGTCTGCGTCCAGATCTGAAAATACACATTCAAACCGTTGAGATGAGATTGCAAAAGAAGTCTTGTTATTACGGACATTTCTCTAGCAGCCTGAGTCTGGCGAAATACAGGTTACAAATATTCACCGTTCGCCTGGGCACAAAAGCGGAATACTGTGAGGAATATCTAGCGCTAGGATTGACCATATGTGAGCAAATTGTTGTCGAAAAACGTTGGGATATTGGCTCCCAATGCCAGGCGGTGAGCATACAAAACACGAATTTTGAACATGTAAATCGACTGCTACTGATGATGATTAGTTAGCTTAGGGGGAAACCCAATTGGAAGAAATATTTTAAGTCACACTCTGAGAATGTTTTTAACTTTTTAAGCTAAGGTAATCTTTTGTTATTTCAATTAATCAAAAAATTCTAAATGTATTAAAATAACACATTCGTCATGGGTACTTCCTTAGTTATTTAAAATTTTTTTTTTTTAGATTAAATTGTACAAAACCCTAAAACAACACATTAGTCTTGGGTACTTTCAAAATGTTTACCAAGAAATTAAGAATAAATAGTACAAAAATCTAAAATGACTCATCAAAATTGCATTTAAAACTACTACATTTTAACCCTCAGTTTTGATCAGTCTGAATATTTTTCCATTAGAAAATCAATCAATCAAATATCAAAAGATATTTTTTGTAAACTTTAAATAGGTGGACAATCTAAATTACATTATTAAAATATCATTAGGGCCCGTGCAATATTATCCTTAAACAAGTATATGATATCTATTTCAAACAAAATCAAAGTACAATTCCTCTTTCTTTCAACGTGATCTTCCCCCCAGATGATTTCCAACCAACTAAAACGACAGCAAAGGGGGGCGTTTTCACCCTTGACGTTCAGACGAAAGCGCGGAATCACTAGACAATCGGGCGGAGCGCTGAGGGGCCGCATGCCCGTCTGGCTGCGATTATAGTCCCCATCGTCGTCATCCTCGCTGGAGCTGCTGTTGCACAGGGCGGCTCCCAGCGACATGGACTTGCTCATGGGGCTCAGGTGGCGCCGCTTTCGCTGAACCATGTCCATGCCCTGCTCCACACTGGAGGCATCGCTGTACGAGGTCTTTCGCTGCTCCGATTGGTGGCCAAAACGCGGCAGGCGCTTGGTGCGCTCCCAGTTGCTAACGGCGCTGCTGTAGAGCTGCTGCAGCAGTGGAGTGGGTGCCCGCGAGGCGGACAGGCTGGTGTCGGAGCGCGAGGTATCCGCCTCGGCCGATGGCAGTGCCAGGAACTGCGCCCACTTACCGTGATCGTTGAAATGCTTCTCGTAGTCCGCCTCCGACCACTGCGTCTCATGGGAGACGGGCAGCGGTTCGCCCACATAGCTGGAGGAGGGAGCAGCGCCCGTGCTGCTATTGGAGCGCAGCAGAAGGGCCGAACATCTCAGGGACAGCTCCAGGGCGTCCATCCAGCATTTGCCCGCCGCCTGGCTGGGAGCTCGGAAGATCAGGTAAGCGGTTGGCAACGGCTGGACAACGGCACCTTGAAAAAGAGTTTAATAAGTAATTGTTAATTATCAAAGTGGTAACTTTATAATATTGGATAGCTTTGAATACGTGAAAAATATTAAAATTTGTATTCTATATAAAGTTCCAGTACTATGAAGATTATCTTCCGTATAACCGTATATTACTTTCCATTGAGCTGTATAAATATTTTATATTATAAATCAAGAGGTATTAAATCTTTATAATAATGAAAAACTTTTGATATATGATAAATACTACAACTTGTATTCCATTTAAAGTTCAGGTATTATTAAGATCATCTTTAAGCCAGTTTTGTAAGCCACAATTTAATTTACTTAACGAGGAGCTTATTAACCGTACTTGATGTTCTATTCCACAATATATTTTATAATCTAAATCAAACTTTAATCTTTCATTTCGCGATTGTGAAAAGAGGCAAAGTATTAAATTACCAATGGTTTCCTTGTCGGGTCCTCGGGGCGCCCAAATGGACTGCTCCAGGGGATGGAATAGCTTGAAACAGAAGCCATCCTTTTTGCTGGGCCGCTCGATTACCTGGCAGGAGGTGAGCATCACCGTGCCCACCCAGTGGCTGCTCTTGGTCTTTTGGCTCTTGTAGATAAGCAGTAGGCCAGGCTTAAGCACACACCAAAGTTTTGTCCAGGACTTGAGGGTTCCTCGAACCTAAAAAGCATTTAAGAATATTGATTACTAAATTCTATACTATTTAGTGGGTATACTTTAAGCTTACCTTTAGCCAGTCTGCCAGCACTATAACCGCAGGATCTTGCAGGGAGTTCATCAGCTCACTGGCCACTCGCTTCTTCTCCCGCCTGTAGTTTTTCCTTTGGGCCTTGTAGGATTCTTTTCTATTAAGTTTGGCGGCATCGGCAGCTGACTGTTGTTAAAATAAATGAATTAAATAACATTGTAACAATAATAATAATGCTATCACTAAACCTTTCTCCCATTGCAGCAGCGAAAAATATTTATATACTTAAAATACATTGCTGCATTTCGTAATAATTTTGTTGTCTTTTCGCTTAAATTTTGCCTGCGCTTACGTCAAATGCTCGGCAACAATTGCCTGTTAAGCTTTTAATTTCCTAAGGTGAAATCCGAAACGCATTGTTAATCTAATTAGCATTTATAATTTGCTTAGCAGCCGGATAAAAGTGAAAAATTTGTCACTTTTATGCCAGAATGTGACACGTGGCGTGTTCCGGAACTCAGGCCTTATATTTACTACCATTTATCACACAGTCGGCACACATCGATTATAACTAAATTAGACAACTGAACGCACCGTAGCAACTCTTATCTCTGCTGCCCTCCCCATAAATAACCCAGATTTCATATACGGCTCAACAACTCAAAATTAAAGTTACGGTTTACTTGCCTTATCTGCCAGATTTCCATCCCGATTGTCTGAGGCCCAATTGGCGATTCCTGTAATACGAAAGATCATAGATATGTTATCATGGGAGCTGTGTGTGTACGATGTTTATGGAAAACATGATGATTTGAATTCGGAAAAGTATCTAATCGATCTAGCCCTGAAATAGTAGGATATCTTTTTTGTTTTTGGAAACTTTTCCATTGCCTATTGACGATCCAAAAAACGAGACCAAACAAAAACACAGCAAAGGTGGAAAAGCGCGAAGAGTACGAAAGATAACAGAGAACTTAAACAATGATTCTCAAGGTGCGCTACTCGGAGGGTCAGCGGTATATTTATTTTACAAATATGTTTTATTTTATTGCGAAAGATACACAGGCCAGAACACAAACGCACGGTACTAGCTCATCGCGAGAAAGATTCTCTGGGTCTTGGGGTCTCGAGATCTCTAGATCTCTACGTCTCTCGTACCGCCCGACTGGCATTGTCAAGTATCTCGCACTTGCACTTTAAGCATCGTCAAACGGCCGCTGCCCTCGTGTCTTTCGCATTCTTATTAATTATTTTTATTGCTCGGCTAAAAATAAAGGCCTCCGAAAAGAGTCAAGAGTCAGTCTGTTAATATTCAAAAACTCGAAGAATTAATTAACATTCCCTTCGAGCTATGGGTTTAATAATTGTCACTTGCTTTGTAGGAGATTCATGACCAGACGACACAGCTTCGAACTGCGTTAACAATATTTGTATTTCTATTTATTTTTGCATATTTTGTTGTGTTTTGCTCATTCACGATTTGCAGGGCGGCACTACATGGCGTATGCGTGATGCGAGAACCGATTCAGAGACGCCGACCTCTGCTTGGTTTATTTTATTTATTTATTTATATTTTTCCTTTTTTTTTATTTTTTTTTAATTTTCTGCCTGCCGCTCGTCCGCTGGCCGCTCGCCGACTGATTGAGATATATCGAGTCTGCCCCGAAACGCGCGCACAAAGCACAAACACAACAAAAGCACCAGCGGCAAATGACAAAAGCACCAGGGCAGCGCCGCAGCAGAGGCCCAACTACTACTACAATTATCTGGCTTTCGTCATATATTTTTGACAACAAAAAAAAAAAGATATAGAAAATATTCGCCTAGCCAAAATACTCATCCAAAATGAGAGGATCATCTCTGTAGCGCTGCCTCGGTCGACGCTTCTGCCAGCGGCAACAAAAAGTTCGCTATATGTACTCATGCGTAGATATATAGATACTCAGTGTGCTTTTTCTGCCCAGATAACGATATCATCGCCGACTGCGCTCTCTGAAAAGCAAATATTCAAACGAGAGAGCGGCAAACCTCTGCCGGCGGTATCTAGTATAGCGGGGGGTTATTAGCAAGTCTAACTGATATATGATCTCACCCCAAAGATGTTTGAAAGTGGAAATATATATTAAAATCTCTGTGTTTTCTCACGATAACATCATACTAACCTATCCCAATACGGAGATACAACAATCGAACCGAAATGAAAATCTCTACCTATGATATCATAACTTAAACAAACTTATTATAACAAATACGGGGTTCTACAGTCTTTTTTAAATATTTACCCAATCTATTTAATCACATTTTCAGACAGAATTTTACGAATTCCTATAACTCAGTAAAAATGTCAGGAAAAATTCCAACAAGTTATAAAACATTTATAATAATAGTCATAAATACTTTAATTAACTATTTACTTTCTAAGCATTCATTCTTTGACAGGGTTCTATTGACAACAAATGAATAGACAAAGTCCAAAGAAACACCTGCGAAATATATCATAATTATGTCACTCAGATAAACCTTACAACACTCAATACCCTTTTAGGCCTATATCACACCTGTTGATATTATGTGGGCCATGAAAAGCAGAAGATCAAAAAAAAAGCCAGGTGTGCAGAGTTTATATTTATATTTCGAATATTACTCATCACTGAAATCAGAACATGTCTGTTAGCCTTATCAACCATGTGGAGCACTATAGATAATGGAAAATGCTACGCTGTCTGTGGGTGGTGATTTGCCATATTCGTGGCCACAAGGGTCCAATAAATCCGGCACAAGTTGATTCATCCATCGATTTGTGTAAAACCACTTTTGGCGGGAAATCCTAGACTATTTTATTGTTAGTAAACCGATTAGGGTTTCCCTACGTTTATAGCCCAATTGAAAGTTATCAAAGTGCAAAACTTTCAGTCTGTAAAACTCTCATAAATGACATAACTGTGAAGATAAGATAGGATTGCCATGGCCAGCGTTTATCCAGGGTTTTCCTTCTCGCCCACAATGGGCAGAAGTTGAGTGGCAGGGCACTTTAAGTATTATTAATAATACGAACAATCGCAAAATCGTTTGATAATAATGCGCCAAAAACAATGGCAAAAAACGTCCAACAAAAGCTCTAAACAAAAATAAAAGGCAAAATGCGTCACGCCAAAATTGGAACGCATGGCTGGTTTGGCAAGGGGGTTTCGTGGGTGGGTCTGTGCCATATGAGAAATGCATACGAATGCGACTTTAGCCAGGTTCTATTCGGTATGCGGAATCAGGTGATAATCATGAGCATTACGAACGTGCTGATTGTGTTACTTAAAGCATAGCAGCAAAAACCAAAATATCCATCCTCAAAATCGGTAAATAATGATTGTTTTTAGGATCGTGCCGACCGAGTCAAAATCAATTTTTTATTTGCCATGATGGATGCTGAAGTGCTGCGGATGTTGAATAACCAAATAATTGACCGGAAGTGGCGAACTATAATTTTTGTATTTTGTGTGCGGATCAGGCGTTGAAAATAATTACTAGCATGCGGATTGAATTTGATTGAATGAAAGCAAAGCTAAATAAAAATGGAATGATAATAAAGATGTTGGGATCGTATTGATCGAAAAGATCAAAGCAACTACTATCTGAGAGTGTATATAAATGTGATGATCATAACTCAAAAATAATGAGTTATTTTAAAGGTTTATGAGAAACAGCTAAGTTAAATTGTTAAAAATAAATGAGTCTTGAGAGATGGATGATACTATTGGTTGTTTTACAACTTAGAACTGTATTTTAACTGTATGAATGACGGTTTGAAATGATTAGTGATGGTGATGGTTTGTTCGACTGTGCTGAAATTTTGATTTATTTTTTAGAACTTCACCTGGCGATGATGGCGCCGGACTGTTGCTCAAACTGTCCGTGGACGGAAGTTTGGTCATGAGCACTTTTAGCGAAGGTCGCCGTTTGAATTTGAAATCGAATACTGAGGAGCAGTTTGCAGCACACACATACATACGGAGGAGAAAGAGAAAGCGAGCAATATGTATATTGGTATATATATTTTAATATAGGATTATGGGCTTATAGAACTTAGGTCACTGGTACAGACAGTTTTGGGAACACACACGACACAGAGACAACGACAAAATTGTACAAATAAAGTTTTTACCACAACATAACAAAAGAAAGAAAACTTAGGGATAGTCACACGAAACACGCAGAATGACATACTTAATCTCGGACAAAAACAACTAACTACACAGCGAAAAACCAGGATAATAATTTAAACATTGAAAAAACAAAACCATAAAAGAGTCATACTTAAAATAATTTTAATTTTCTAAAATTAATGTGGGGGAGTTTTATCTGTTTTTTCCAAAAATAAAGAGACTGTTTTTCCTAACTAATATCAAACTGAAACAATTTGAGCTAAACAATAAAGCTCTTGAGTATCGATTACGCTCTCCCTAAAGTTTCGAGTGCGAAATCCTTGACAGGACTAAGTCCTAAGCCACTTGATCCAATCAGGCGTATGGAAGCCCCGTATAAACGCCCCCGAGCACATCCATTACCATTACGGCCTTAATTATGGCCGCTCGTCAATTGTCTGATATCGAACATGGGAGCTCGGCACGCAGCTGAATCGCTATCGAGGAATCCGAGGAGCGCCAAGGAGGCGCCTGCCCGGCTGGTGGTAATTAAGATTGCTGTTGCGATGGCGATGGCGATGCAGATACGGATGGGATGGCGATGGCGATGTCGATGGCGATGGCGATGGGATGGCCGAGACAATTCAGTGCCCTGATTGATTTTAAACAAAGCGCCAACGCCTCGCAGGCAATCAATTTACGCAATTAGAACACGCCCCCGTAGTTTCGAATAGTTCAGAGTTCAGCACCCAAGACGTTGCCGACATGTTTGGCCTGCACATCGAGAAATGATATCATATATCTTTGGGATACTTTTGAATAACTGAGTAAGATATATTACATCATTGTATTTATAATTAAGAGAGATTTATCATCATTTTTCTTGTCTTCTGGCTGAAGTAAAGGTACCTTTCCATTTAAGCTGTATAACCTAAGAATCTTAAATACGGTCCTAAATTTCATTGCCATAAATTGTTTGTGAACCAATTGTCTGAATGTCCTTTGAAATTATGAAATACTATTAAACGAATATAAAATAACACTAATATATAATATCATTTGCTATTTTCATTTTATTTTAACTTAAACTGAACTGAAAGTGTAGTGATATAATTTTAGTTAAGACTTCAATAAATATAGGCAAATACATAGTAGCTGTTAATATTCACAGGTATTGGGTATCTATTTTTTTCAGTGTCCTGTCGTTGTGGGAAAAGTTACGGCCAGGCCTCCGGCAACCATCCCGTTTGCGTGTTTCAGCTCAGTAAATTCCCGGCCAAAGGATGCCAGCTGATGCAAGACATTGCAGCTCGGAAAGTGCAACTTTGAGCTGCCCGCTGGGCTCGGCCAAAACTGACGTCATATTTGGCCGCTGTAATGGCGCCGCTCTAAATGACCCCAAACCTCTCTGACCCCGCCACAAAATATATGTTGTTGCTTCTTTTTTACGTAATCCAATTACAATTTAGTTGGCTTTCTGTTTGTGTGTGTGTGGGGTCGGGTCACCATATTTTATTGCCAATATAGCGACTTCAACTATAAAATCCACTCAAGAAGTGGCTAGATCAATGGGGGGCAAGGCTTACACCAGAAAACACTCAACCTCTACCCTTTTGCCCAATGTTTTATTTATTAGACGGTAATTTGCCCAAAAGCATGCTATAAAATATTCATCGATACACAGACACACCTACACACTCTTTCAGAGCGGACGCACACAATCAAGTGACTCGTTCATTATGCAAATGCAGATGTAAATAGTATTAGTCTGCTGAATCCCTCTGGTACATCGAGAAAAAAGGATTTTATCAGCTGTATTCCATTATCTGAATATTCTGATTAAAATGATTAGATACCCATTGAAAATATTATTAACTATATCTTGTCACTTAGCTTTATAAATACATTTTTATGATAAAGAAACAAAACACTTTAAAAGATCTTTTCTCTCTGTGTAAGCTGCATCTCTCTTCTGCATCCTCTATCTCACTTTTGACCTTTTGGAGATGGAAACAATTTTTAGCGAAAACAAAAATAGAACACGGCGAATGAAGAGGGTTGGGAAACTGACCCACCATCGAGCCTTTTCGTCCTTCCCTTAAATCAACACACTGCTAAAAATTATGGTAAAAATATTCGTCTTTAAAGTTATGTACTTAATTCAAAAACCACACAACAAGTAAACTATATTTGTAAATTAAGAGTTCCATATGGTAACTATTATTTTAATTTGTTTATTTCAAAAAACATATGAATCATATTTTAGGAACTGTTATTTAAAAAAAATAATAAATAACAATTTTCTATCCCACATTCTACATAGAAATCAATTCACTTAAGCTCTGACTAGCCCAGAAATGAAGACATCATACAAAATGCAGTCATGCATCGATTTTTCTTGTATTTATTTTGTACGCAATTTCCCTTTTGGCACCTCTGAACATTTCCGTGTGCCACCGATACCAAAAGGAGGACTGTTGAAAGGGGTCGGTGGGTGTGGATGAGTTTACCTGTTTACCAGGTGTACGCTTTTCCGCACATTTATGACATGCAGTTTTTCGCATAGTTTTCCATGCGAGTAATGTTTATTCGCACCCACTGTTTCAACCGCCCGGGGCCTCAAAAGTAAACAGCAAAAGACGAGGCGACTACAATGGTAATTATAAAGTCGCATTCGGATGGAAAGTGAGTAAGAGTGTGAGTGCTTGTGTCAGCTAATTGCGTATATATAAGATATAGGGTGCAGTAGGGTGGACTTTGTTGGTATGCAAAATATAAGGCACACACTGAAAATATTACAATTTTCAACTTTATTTATCATAAAAAATTAAACCAGTTCCTTAAAACGGCAATTTCGCAACGCGTAAGCTTCATATTCATAACCTTCAACTGGCATAAAAGTCCACCCCAATTAACACCTGTTCCTATATGTATAGAGATCGTGTTGAGTTATGAATATATATCTGGGCTATAAAGTAATACAGCATGCGAATAAAATTTTAATGACGGTTGCACACCATAAAGCAAACAATTAACAACAGCAACAAATCACAATTACATCCAAGCAAATCGTGCGTGCTCAAAATCTCGAAAATAACTTTGGTTACCAGGTAACCCACGACAATCGTAAGCCCCAACTAAGCGCTAAACCACGCCCCAGTTTGTTAAAAAGCCAAAGTAAAAAGGCAATCGATAAAGCGCATAAAAAATGAAATCAGAAACCCTAACATATGTTTTCTGAAAACATTTGAACTTACTAGCTTGTTAAAGTTCACAGACCAATTATAACCTGTCATTTAAATGCATAGTAATGAATTTATAATATGGAAATCAATATAAAGGATGGGATCGTTTAATCCAACAACTGGTGGTAAAGTTCCCATCATATAGGCGAGTTTCCCTAGTGACTATTTACTTTCTGTATACTTTTAAAAGAACCCCGTAAGGAACCAAATTGAATAACATTGTTTAATTAAACATCAGAAATATGATCTCATCTCTGAGCAAGTAAACTCAATTAAAAAACTTTATATAGACTGACAGAGGAACATCGCATATGGTCTTTTGTGATTTATATACAAAAGCCAAAAATAAAAGAAACGGCAATGAGAAAAAGTTTTCATTGTATCTTAATATTTAGAAAAGTTTACAAAGCCCAAAAGAATGTGATTTCATTTGAGAAGATGGATAAGAAAGTTACTTAGAAAGTAATAATAATAATAATAAGCTACAAAGTAGTGACTCAATTTGATTCAATAGAATGGTTTCTATAATTCGTTCACTTGGAAATTTGAACATTACTATTAATTTCCTTATAAAAACAAAGGAATGCGGGTTAGTGGTGTTTAATGGACTACACATAAACTCAATTACGCTGTTAATTGATATGAACCGGCAGATGAACATCGTCTATTCCATGGTACCAGCTGTAAACACACAAAAAGCGAAAGACCTTCACCGTGGGTTTCCGCACAGGTGCAAATGGCAAGCGCCAGTTAACCAATTTGACAGTCACCAAGCCCCCACAATAGCCCCCTCCAAAATATATCCGAACCAACTAGTAGCCTAGCAACCAAAACCCACCAACCAAAGTGACTATAGTCAGACAACTGGTATGTAAATCAATTAACACCAGCGCCTGAATCTCACATGGATGAATGGGCCCG